>NC_092773.1:8634622-8934622 GCF_047496795.1 Chiloscyllium punctatum
CGGAGACAGTAAAATCATTTCCTCAAACAGAAATAAATAGTTGGCAAAGGGAACAAAATGTTTCCAGTGGCTCATTGAAGGTTTCAGGCCAACAGACCTGATCTGTGAACTGCCTTGTTGGCTTGCCAAAATCTGGTCAGAACGTATTACCAAAACAAGTAATTCCAGTAACATGGCCAGTAATGTCAAGGGGAGGACTCACATGGTTCGGCTCAGTTCTGTACCAACTGCTCAAATGGGAACACCAAGCCATGTTGCAGGCATCAACCTGAAGGTTGAGAAAAGGCTTTTTATCAAGTTGGGAGGTGAAACCAGGGTAGTATTCATTTGGGTCTCTGGATTGCTCGTGGATTTACCATGAGGCCACCATCTCCGTGTGGACGTTAGAAACCAAGTACTCTGAAAAGCGAACACGAGCCGGGAACCTGCTGAAACAGAGAACAGTGTCAGCCAATTGAGCCAGGTCTGGTGCTCACCTACCAATCTGTGACACAATGAGAAAACAGCAGCACCCATAGGTGAGACCCCATCATACTCAACATCATCATTCAGAATGTGTGTGTATGCAGCGAGTCATTCAGGTCAAAGAAGGGTCACAAGTTACACTACTCCTTCCACAGGGAGCACAGGCTTCACCAATCACGTTTCCACAATCTTTTCATTTATTCTTAACTGAAACAGAAGAACATAAGAGATAGATAATGGGTAGGCTATTTGGCCTCATTGATGCTGCCCTGTCATTCAATATAATCATGGCAAAACATAGGCTTCAACTCCTGTTGGAGCCCTTGTGAAATGTCATTATTTTTATGTTATTTTGGTTTGTAGCTGTGAACTGGGAACTGAAGTGACTTTTGGACTGAAGGTAACAGCTTGTGTTGAAAGAGAAAAAACGATCAAACAGGTTTTGTTTAGTTGTGAGGCCAGACCTGGAAGTGACTTGCAGGTTTGTCCCTGATCGAAAGGTTCTGCAAATGCTTTCTCATCAGGGAAGAACATCACAATTAAACAGATTTCAACAGTTGGCTATTCATGAGGTCAGTACTTGGGAACTCGTTCCAATGAGTCTGGAAAAAGATCTTGTGCTCAAACATATGGCAGATGCTGAGTGGTAACGGACCTCCTGGAGGACAGAGTCAGTCTGTCAGGGGTGGTCAGGTTTGAAGTGGGTTTTGGTCTGTGTTTTCTGAGACAAGGAATCTGGCTGGTGATACAAAAAATATGAGGATGTGAAAACTAACTTCTCTTATCAGCTTTTGGAATTTCAGGGAGTACAAAACTAATGTATAGCTGTGACAACTTTTATCTGAGTGAACTGCAAAGGTGACCCTGACTGACATCTTCAGAAAATCATATGTGCCTGTGGAACAACACATCTTGAAAGCCGTTTTAGTAATCTGGCCAATTTGTTATTTTCTTTGACTTATCCCTGAAACATGTTTGTCTGTCTGCCTTTTGTGTGAACAAGTAAAGATTAAAAAACGTACAGATACTGGAATCCAAAGTAGACAGGAGGGAGGCTGGAAGAACACAGTAAACCAAGAAGGGTTTGACCCGAAACGTTGACTTCCCCACCTCCAGGTGCTGCCTGGCTCGCTGTGTTCTTCCAGCCTCCTGCCTGTCTGCTTTAGTGTGAATGGGACTGAAAAGAACGTTCATTGGGTTGACAGCACAGACCAATGAGATTACTTTATTGTTTAATTATTACTCAGCCCAAGTTACTATATTGTTAATAAATTGCTAATTCTTTTGTTTAAGATACAAACCAGTGCCTGGAATTGATTCTGGGATTAGTGATTCAAAAGTCGAGAGTAGCATCTGAGGAGCAGGAGAATGGACGTTTCAGGCAAAAGCCCTTGATCAGGAATGAGGCTTGTGGGCCGGGGTTGTGAGATAAATGGAAGGGGGTTGGGGGGAAGCACCACACTCTCCACTCTGATCTCCAACATCTGCAGTACTCACTTTTTCCTTTGTGATTCAAAAGTCTGAGTGGAAACCAGGGGAGTCAATTTTGAGGATCTTTGAAGGTTATAATTTTCCTGTGTTCTGAACACAAGAGATGGAAAAGCTGCTTTGGTTCAGCTGTCTGTCTGCACATTGTAACACTCCAGCTTCCCACCCGCTCCTCATATTCTTTCATTCTCCGAGAGACCAAATATCTGTCAATCCCAGCCCTAAATCAAGGCCACTAATCCCGCAGCCACGACCTTCTGGGGCAGAGAATTGCCAAGAATTGACAACAGTCTGAGTGAAAAAAAAACATTTCTCATTTCAGTCCAAAATTTTTTTTTATTTCAAAATATACTTTATTCATATAAATAAATCTCTGGTACTTGTACAATTTTTCCATGTCATTCATAGTTATATACATTGCATGTCTTAACATTACAAAGAAACAAATTGAATTAATCGAATTCACAGTTATCCTATTAACAGTTACCTTTATTAACTATCCAGTCTCTTGGTGTTTGGCTGTGGCTTCAGCGGAACCCTGAAGATTGGGTGCCCTGTTATATGAAAGCAAATTTAAACTTCTTTAACCCCCAGTTTATGGGGTTCCCATTGTCCATTTGACTGTCCTGTCTCTGGGGTTGCTGTCTACATCCCCACGGTGAGCACGAACTGCTGGACCTTCGCTGGGCTGAGGTAGCTATCCAGCTCCTCACTGGGGTCATTTACCCACTCTGGTGTCATTGAGCCAAGGCAAGGGTCCTCACTGTCCAGTTCTGTGTCTGACAGTGGGACTGTCAGAGGATCACAGCTCTCAGTTGCCTGTAGTTGTGGGCCAGTGGGTACCTCTTGGTTCTCACTGGGTGGAGGGTGGACTTCGGGGGGTCCGTTGTTTCCTGGTTGGGAGGAAATGCCCTCCTCTTTACCGACGGCGCTCTGTCTCTTCTTCTGGTGGTGATGGCCTTCTTTGCGCCCATCTTCCCCCTCCGAAGAGCTGGCCGTCCCTCCCTCGTGCAGCTGTCTTTTCCCCTTTTGCTGGGGGGCTTTGGGAGCCTGGCAAGATTTCCTCTTCCTGTTTTTAACAGGTATCCACTCCTCCGCCTGCTTGATTACCTCCTCCTCCTCCATTTCTTCCATCTGCTCGGCTAGAGCTAGGATCAGCTGCTGTGTCTCTCCGCTGGTTGCTGCCTCCTCCACTCCAGCCTGTTCTTCTTTCTGGGTGCCACCAGACTCCGTTTCCCTGCTGTCTGGGTGGACCTTACTGGTCTTTGGGGGTCCACGGCTCACATTGCCACCTCCAGCCATCTGTGTGTAAGTGGGCCCCCCCCCCCGTCTTGGGCAGGTCTTATACATGTGGCCTGCCTCTCCGCACAGGTTGCAGCTCTTTTCTTGCTGGCAGTCCTTAGTCAAGTGACCCTTCTGTTTGCAGTTCCTGCAGATGGTCACTTTGCAATCCGCCGCCACGTGTCCCGACTTCCCGCAGGTTCGGCACACTTTGGGCTGCCCTGCATATGTCAGGTAGCCTCTGCTGCCTCCGATTGCGAAGCTCGAGGGTGGGTGGAGGATGTTCCCACTGTCATCGGCCCTCAGAGTTACCCTGACCTGCCGCTTGCTGGTCCAGATCCCAAAGGGGTCGATCACATCAGTGGCTTCTCCTTCAACTTGGACGTACCTTCCCAGGAAGGTCAGAACATCAGCCGCTGGAATGTAGGGGTTGTACATATGGATTGTAACAACCCGATTCCTCTGTGCAGGAAGCACACACAATGGGGTCGCTGACAAGATGGAAAACAGCGGCTCCCCTTCCTTCTCCTTGAAGACCTTCAGGAGCTGTTCGCACTGCTTCACGCTTCTGAAGGTCACGTCGAAGTAGCCTGCCCCAGGGAAATCCTGCAGGCAGTACACGTCCGCTGTGATGAACCCACAGCATCCCAACAGGACCTTCTTGATAAACAGGGTGCGGTCGAGTGGTGTACGATCCTCAATCTTCTTCACAGTCACTCTGACTGTGTTCCGAACTCCCTGCCCAGGGCTGCGGGCAGCTGTCAAGGCCATAGCTCTGAGGTTGGCTGGTCCCTGAATTGGCGTTAGGCCAAAGCCAGCATGAAGATCCACCAAGAGCAGGTCAGCACAACCAAACAATCCTCCAACGTCCAATCACGATCCAGCGATGATCTCTTCACTAGCTCTGATGACTCGCAACTCGACACCAGTCCTGATAAGAACAGACACTTGATCTTAGCCAAAAGGCCGAGAAGCAAATGACCCACATGTTATCCTGAAACTCTGGTTTCAACATCCCAGCTAAGAGAAAGAACCTCCCAGTGTCAGCCCCAACAAACCCCTTTCAGATTGTTGTATGTTTCAGTGAGATCAAATTCCAGAGAGTATTGTCCCAAATTCCTTAGCCTCCCACTGCAGGACAACCATCTCATCCCAGGGACTAGTTTTGTGAGCCATCCCTGGACTGTCTCTAATGCGAATAGATCGTTCCTTGAATGCAGAGGGAAAACCTGCACATTGTATTGCAGATGCAGTTTCACCAAAGCCCTGTCCAATTACAGCAAGGCTTTCTTATTCCTGCACTCGAATCCTTGTGCAGTAAAGGACAACAGAGCATTTCCCCACTGAGTGAAGGCTGCAGTTAAACGTTTTCCCTTTCCAAGTACATCCAGGCTTTTTGAATGCCAACACCTGCATGTTTTATTCCTCTGACCCAAGTGGATAATGTTAGATTTCTCCATACTATATTCCCTTTGGCGTAACACTAACTTAGCCCGTATCGATCTCCTCAAGCCATCTTTACTTCCTCCTCACAACTCACAAAAGGTTTTGCATTATTTTTAAATTTGGAAATCCCACAAATGGTCCTGACATCCAAATCATTGATGGAGATTGTCAACCGGTGGGATACAAGCATTGATCGTTGCAGTCACACACTTTCTAGAGCTTGCCTACCTGAGAAAGGCCCAGTTATTAGAACATAGAACATAGAACATAGAAACTAGAACATAGAACAATACAGCACAGAACAGGCCCTTCGGCCCACGATGTTGTGCCGAACTTCTAACCTAGATTAAGCACCCATCCATGTACCTATCCAAATGCCGCTTAAAGGTCGCCAATGATTCTGACTCTGCCACTCCCACGGGCAGCGCATTCCATGCCCCCACTACTCTCTGGGTAAAGAACCCACCCCTGACATCTCCCCTATATCTTCCACCCTTCACCTTAAATATATGTCCCCTTGTAACACTCTGTTGTACCCGGGGAAAAAGTTTCTGACTGTCTACTCTATCTATTCCTCTGATCATCTTATAAACCTCTATCAAGTCACACCTCATCCTTCGCCGTTCCAACGAGAAAAGGCCGAGAACTCTCAACCTATCCTCGTACGACCTACTCTCCATTCCAGGCAACATCCTGGTAAATCTTCTCTGCACCCTCTCCAAAGCTTCCACATCTTTCCTAAAGTGAGGCGACCAGAACTGCACACAGCACTCCAACTGTGGCCTAACCAAAGTCCTGTACAGCTGCAACATCACTTCACGACTCTTGAATTCAATCCCTCTGCTAATGAACGATAATACTCCATAGGCCTTCTTACAAACTCTATCCACCTGAGTGGCAACCTTCAAAGATCTATGTACATAGACCCCAAGATCCCTCTGTTCCTCCACCTGACCAAGAACCCTACCATTAACCCTGTATTCCGCATTCTTATTTGTTCTTCCAAAATGGACAACCTCACACTTGGCAGGGTTGAACTCCATCTGCCACTCCTCAGCCCAGCTCTGCATCATATCTAAGTCCCTCTGCAGCCGACAACAGCCCTCCTCACTGTCCACAACTCCACCTATCTTCGTATCGTCTGCAAATTTACTGACCCAGCCTTCGACTCCCTCATCTAAGTCATTAATAAAAATTACAAACAGCAGAGGACCCAGAACTGAACCCTGCGGAACTCCACTTGTAACTGGGCTCCAGGCTGAATATTTACCATCTACCACCACTCTCTGCCTTCGACCGGTTAGCCAGTTTTCTATCCAATTGGCCAAATTTCCCTCTATCCCATGCCTCCTGACTTTCCGCATAAGCCTACAATGGGGAACCTTATCAAATGCCTTACTAAAATCCATGTACACTACATCCACTGCTCTACCCTCATCCACATGCTTGGTCACCTCCTCGAAGAATTCAATAAGACTTGTAAGGCAAGACCTACCCTTCACAAATCCGTGCTGGCTGTCCCTAATCAAGCAGTGTCTTTCCAGATACTCGTAAATCCTATCCCTCAGTACCCTTTCCATTACTTTGCCTACCACAGAAGTAAGACTAACTGGCCTGTAATTCCCGGGGTTATCCCTATTCCCTTTTTTGAACAGGGGCACAACATTCGCTACTCTCCAGTCCCCTGGTACCACCCCCGTTGCCAGTGAAGACGAGAAGATCATTGCCAACGGTACTGCAATTTCCTCTCTTGCTTCCCACATAATCCTAGGATATATCCCGTCAGGCCCGGGGGACTTGTCTATCCTCAAGTTGTTCAAAATGTCCAACACATCTTCCTTCCTAACAGGTATCTCTTCTAGCTTAACAGTCCGTTTCACACTCTCCTCTTCAACAATACGGTCCCTCTCGTTCGTAAATACTGAAGAGAAGTACTTGTTCAAGACCTCTCCTATCTCTTCCGACTCAATACACAGTCTCTCACTACTGTCCTTGATCGGACCTACCCTCGTTCTCGTCATTCTCAGGTTTCTCACATATGCATAGAATGCCTTGGGGTTATCCTTGATCCTATCCGCCAAGGATTTTTCATGCCCTCTCTTAGCTCTCCTAATCCCTTTCTTCAGGTCCCTTCTGGCTATCCTGTATCCCTCCACTGCTCTGTCTGAGCCCTGTTTCGTCAACCTTATGTAAGCCTCCTTCTTCCTCTTTACTAGACATTCAACCTCCCTCGTCAACCAAGGCTCCCTCACACGACCATTTCTTTCCTGCCTGATAGGTACATACATATCAAGGACACATCGTATCTGCCCCTTGAAAATGTTCCACATTTCCACCACATCCTTCCCTGACAGCCTATGCTCCCAACGTATGCTCCATTGTGGAACTTCTGAAATATCCAAAGACACCACAACCACTTGGAACCCCTTATCAACGCTGCTCATAATATTCTCAAATCATCTGATCAGTTTTATTCAATGTGATTTCCCCTTCATAAGTCCATGTTGACCTTGTCCAATTACCAGGAAGGGAGGCTCAGGAAAGGTCAGGAATAGCAGAGAGCCGATATTTCCCGGGAATGTGACAGGGTGTGCCTGACCCTGAACTGTTCCCTCAGGTTGACATGGAGCTTAGCTCAGAGGGTTTCCTGCTGAACTGACCACCCAACATAAGGAACATTCTACCATGGTACAAGGGTTTTAAGATTGATGCAATCGATGGGCAAGGTGATCCTATGGTCTAGATTCACCAGAACCTCATGAAATGGCGGGATAGGAGGCATGACCTGGATAACCTCTTTCTGAGTGCTACAGTCCTCTGTCACATCAACAATTTTCATTCTTCACAAGTTTTTCTGCAAACTAATATGTCAGTTGAGGACACAGGCACCAAACAGCTTTCAATTATATAGTGCCCTGAAATCTAATAAAGTCTTTTGAAGAAATCCCCAAGCCCCACAGTTTCACAGCATTAGTAAAATGATAAGTGATACCCCAGATGAGGTATTCAGGTAGGCAGGGAGATTTGAAGGAGCACCTTACACTGGAAGAGACAGAGAGACTGGAAGGGCATTCCAGAGCTCAGGGTACAGACAAGCTGAGAGCAACACAGCTATTGATGGAGCCATTCAAATCTGGGGTGGAAAAGAACCACATCCATCATTATCTGTGTGAACATTTGCTTCTGGATTGAGAAGCACTTACAAATGCAGTCGCACTTGTCATTTGGATGGTCTTCGGAGTTTTTGGCCAATTGTTTATGGACTTGCAGACCTCCCACACTGTTTGTCCAGGCTCAGTTGTCACATTGTTAGTTTTACAAACAACACAAGGGTTGATGCCTTGTGAAAGATTTCACATCAGTCATTCAATCAACTGAGTTTCATTGCAGCTTGAATTTTATGGCCCATTGTCGCCGTTATTCCATCAAAACCTGCCACATGGCACTGCAGGTCGTGATTTTTGCCCATCTCTGAAGAGCAGGGGCCTTCTCAGCCTGTCCAATGAAAAAGGCCTGGGATAAGGCCTGGTGATTGGTCTGAATGGAATCGGGGCCTCAGGGTCTCGCAATACCTCAGGGGAGGATAATGATTCCAAAGGCTGGGAGCAAGGCAAAGGATTGAGGATTGAGAGGAGGCAGTGAGGGTGGGGGGATGGGGTGGGGGTGGGGGGTGGGGTGGGGGTGCTAAGGTCAAGGTTTGGTCAAAGCTCGATTGTCCCACAATAATCTGCACCCCCATGGCCAGGATCTGCACAAAGGCTTTCTGCTGGTGAAGACTGGCCATGATCCACACATACCCATGGAACTATACATCACCTATGGTTCCAGGAGTCTTTGGGCAGGTCCTGAGTCAAGCAGCCTGACAAGAAGGTACTCAGGTTGGCCAGAAAACATCTGGTCAAACAGGTTGAACTGATGAGGGTTGGGCCACAAAGTGGAATTCCACTCACCATCTGAGTGAAAGGTGATGCAGGCCAGACCCGAGGGGCCCAATGGCCTTCTGCTACTCCTGGTGTTCTTTTGTGTGTTAAAGTTGCAGAGGGGGAGAGGAAGAATTTTGGAAATAAGTCCAGAGCATGACAATGAAGTACTCCACCATATCGGAGTGATGACAGGGAGAAAGTTACAATTTGAAATGAGGCAAGTTGTGATCGATTGCAAATTGAAGGAGAAACTGAACAGATTGAATGATCCAGGTTTCAAAGCGTTGACCAAGAAGGATTATCCAGGCTGAGCCTCCTCAAGTTGGGAAGCAGCATGAGAGAGATAATTTCCTGGTTAAAGGGACCAAAGATTAATGAAACCCCTTCAGGCAATTGGCATCGAGGTTGTGATGACAAGATGTGTGAAGGTCCAGTCTGTTGGGATAGGTACAAGAAGGGTCAGAGGTTACTGGAAAGATTCTACAGGTTTGGGAAAAAAACATTACAACATCACAAGCAAGTATTTCTGAGATTCTAACAGAGAGCAAACTTCAAAAGTGTTTCTTTCCTTTTGGCAGGCCTGAGTATGGGATACTCTTCGATAAATTCCAGGCTTTCGATTTTCAGCAGAGTGTTGGCATTTCAAAAAGATGAATGTAACATATTCATGAACGTAACCGTAATAATACAACATATTCAAAACGCATTCGCAAGATTTTATCACCAGCATTACCTACAAAGCAAAATCTTTCACAAGCAAAGACCTCAGACAGGTAAGATCTTGCTCTCCTGTTCTCCTTGAATTGAAGTTTCAAACATAATGGAAAATTCCCCAATTCAATGCATTCCCACATGAAGAATAAAAAAAAACAAAGGTCCTGAGGATGCAGGGCAGTCATAGTCATCATCGTACAGTCATACAACATAGAAACAGACCCTTCGATCCAACCAAGTTTGCCAAACTGAACTTGTCCCACCAAGGTTTGGAAAAATGGCCAAGAATTACACCAGTAGTGAGAAAAAATACTATTGTCACGCAGGGAAACATTTTCCCCAGAGTATCGTGCATCTCAGAACTCACTTTTTGTTAAGCTCAGATATGTTGATTTGTACCCAATTGTAAGCTGGTACCGTTTGCAGCCCACAGTAACAACTTGCACTTATATGGCAGATTTACAGGTCAAAAGATTCTAAGGAGAATGATTAAGACTGACCCAGAGCCAGATGTCAGGTGTTATGGACCAGGCCAGACCCCCTCAAAATATTTTAAGTAGGTAACCCAGACCCTGGCTATCTTAATCGTTTTAAGGAGGTGTAACACAGATATCCCAGGAGGGATGCAGCTGACCCAACCACTTCGTTTTAAACAAAACAGAATTTATACGCAAGATTATCAAATGAAACACAAACAAAGGAGAACAGAATTCCAAATAATTCAACCTATTCAAAAATCCTAACTTAATGATGCTGTTCCAAATTCCTGCCACAATCCCCAGAAACACCTCTTGGCACAAAAGGAAAAAATCAAATACAAGGTCTGACAGGAGAGAGAGAGAGAGAGAGAGAGAGAGAGATGGCAGAGGGACTCAGCATGGAACACCTTCTTCCATGTCACTGTTTCTTTGACCAGCAGCTTCAAACTGACTGACTGCTTTCAGTGAACAGGCAGACTGCTAAATCCCAAACCAAACCAAACAGAGAAGTTGAACTGGGAGAACTGACCATTCCCCTTCCATTGTACAAATGTTTTTTATTCAAAAACTTGAAAACCTTTTTGCCCGAGACAGTATCGGTTAGCTGTAATGAAATTGGCCCTAAAACCTTTTAAACCAAGACATTTCAGAATCACTGCTTTCACAACCCCTCTGAAAAAAAATGGCCAGGACAGCTTGTTAAAGATGTAAAGCACGGAAACAGACCCTTCGGTCCAACTCGTCCATGCCAACCAGATGTCCTAACCAAATCTAACAAAATCCTATTTGTCAGTTCTTGGCCCATATCCCTTCAAACCCTTCCTACTCACATACCCATTCAGAAGCCTTTTAAATGTTGTAATTGTACCAGCCTCCACCACTTCCTCTGACAGCTCATTCCATACACACTCTGCGTGAAAATGTTGCCTCTTAGGTCCCTTTTAAATTTTTCCCCTCTCAACCTAAACCAATGCCCTCTAGTTCTGGACTCCCCGACCCCAGGGAAAAGACTTTGTCTATTTATCCTATCCATGTCACTCATGATTTTATAAACCTCTATAAAATCACCCCTCAGCCTCTGACGCTCCAGGGAAAACAGCCCTAGCCAATCCAGCCTCTCCCTATAGTTCAAATCCTCGATCCCTGGCAACATGCTTGTAAATCTTTTCTGAACCTTTTCAAGCTCCACAACATCTTTCCGATAGGAAGGAGACCAGAATTGCACGCAATATTCCAACAGTGGCCTAACCAATGTCCTGTTCAGCTGCAACCTGACCTCCCAACTCCTGTATTCAATGCACTGACTAATCAAGGAAAGCATACCAAATGCCTTCTTCACTATCCTATCTACCCACGACTCCACTTTCAAGGAGGTATGAACCTGCACTCCAAGGTCTCTTTGTCCAGCAACACTCCCCAGGACCTTACCATTAAGTATATAAATGCTGCCCTAATTTACCTTTACAAATACAGCACCTCACATTTATCTAAATTAAACTCCATCTGCCACTCCTTGGTCCATTGGCCCATCTGATCAAGATCCCATTGTACTCTGAGGTAACCTTCTTCGCTGTCCACTACACCTCCAATTTGGTGTCATCTTCAAACTTACTGACAATAGCTCCTATGTTTACATCCAAATCATTTATATAAATGACGAAAAGTAGTGGACCTAGCACCGATCCTTGTGGCACTCCACTGGTCACAGGCCTCTAGTCTGAAAAACAATCCTCCACCACCACACTCTGTTTTCTACCTTCGAGCCAGTTCTGTATCCAAATGGCTAGTTCTCCCTGTATTCCATGTGATCTAACCTTGCTCACCAGTCTACCATGAGGAACATTGTTGAACGCCTTACTGAAGTCCATTCAGAAAATGCAAGGGCAGGTGACCAAACATTTGACCAAAGAGCTTGATACTAAGGAGCAATTTGAGGAAGGGGAGGGAGGTGGAGGAATAGAGTGGCACAACCATTAACGAGGCAATGAGAAGACTTACAAAAGGACTTAGATCAGTTTTGTAACTAAATGAGAGAATAAAAGATAAAATGAAGTATTGCACACAGAAGACTAATACAAGAGTGTACATCGACAGAGGTTAGAGTGAGGGTTTATAATGCAATGGCCACACTTTGTTTAGTGTGCAGTGCACACTTGTTGTCAATGAACTTCATCAGGAATGTGTAGTTGCTGTGAAGGACTGTGAAGAGAAGCACAAGACTGAGCCCAAATGTAAAGGGGAAGTGTGATGTGGAAAGATAAAACTTGCCTTACTCCTTCTGCCCTGCAACCACTCTATCACAGCACACTATCCAGAAAGGGGCACCTTCACGAACATCCAGGAAGTATGAAAAGATATATCTAAATACATCACACAGAACATTAATTCAGCAAAACAAGACTTAAATGCATGAAGTTGAACTGATACAAAATAAATGTAGTATGAATATTCGGGGAACATATCAATTTGGAAGGCACAACGAATCTTCTTCCCTACCTGTGAAGTGAAATAGAAGAAGTAGCAAAGATACTCTTGTTAAAAACCCTTTCCCTACTCAGCTGATTGAACTGGTATACTTGCAGTGGTCAGTTTCCACAGGATAACTGGCTTCCTCTCACCATTCAGTTCAGTTATCTTCTCTCCAACAGCAACAATTACGTTGGTCACAAAATATTGTAACAAGGAACTAAATTGAGACATTCCTCGCCACTTTCACACAAAAAAAATTGCAATAGTTTCCATAAGTGAAAACATTTGTACAGAAGGAGCGCAGAGCTGGGAGGAAAACGATCTTCTGGGATTCTGGAGAAAGTCAGATGAGGGTTTTAAGCAACCCTCAAGTGAGATCGAAGATGGGACTTGGAGTTCATACAGAAAAATAACATGCAAGGAAAAAAAAATAGCAGTTACACTTTGTCTCATGAGTACAGAGAAAGTGCTTCAAAGAGTGAATTCAGCTATGGCCCTTTTGTTGAGACTTGTGTACGATTTTCACTTGTCCCAATGCAGTACATCTGTGCCACAGGGAAACATACACCAAAGATACCTATTATTTCAGGAGGCAAAGGCAGGTTACTTAACTGGCTTTCTGTTCCCTTTCAGCCTTGTGTTAATCAGAAACAATGTCAAAACAGACAACCAGGCAGGTTCTATCATTGTCATTAGGCTGCAGCTGGATGTTATTATCTGAAATATTTTCAGTTTTCTGTGTAAAATGCTCAAGTTTTTATTGTCCCTGAGCATGAAAGGATTGGTTTTAATGGCATTGGATGAATGCTATGTTCACACAGATCCAGGCTTTTCTTCAAAATATTCCTACTTGGTCACCTCAGTCGAATTCCAGTGATAGCGAATAGCACATCTCTGTAATTATTGGTACCAACTTGAACTGTCCCAAGGTCCACACTATGTTTGGAAATGATGTGAATAATTAAAGACTTGTAAAATTTGCACTTGGGGGGTTTATTAAATTGCTCTTCCGTGTCCTGTGAAATCAAATGAACTTTAGATTGTTTATACTTCAGGTTTTATCTTACCCTTTTTGAAAACTATTTTCGCAATTCCCTTTTGAACACTGAACTTACTCATCACTTTTTCAGTTTATTTTGTTCGACATCAACTAAATAAACAACTCTTTAAAGTCAAGGATTATTCATTTGCTATCATCCCTTCCAATCCATTTTGCTTGCATCATTTCAATTTGATGACAGACTTTACAGAATTAGTACAATACACTTTACAGAATGTAATTTCATGATTCACTTCGTGCACCCAATATTTGAACTTTGGGAAAAAAACTTTGCAAGATTTTTTCCTTGATTATTTCAAATGTTTGAGAGAATTCACATCCAGCTGGCCTGGGTATTTACATATTTAGACAATGATTGGATACTTTCCTTATTGAGGAAATTTGGAGTATTGAGGATTCACCCAGATTTTCCAATGCTCCAACCTCTATGTAATTTATTTAGTTTGTCAGAATGCACATTGAATTATTAATAGCATTCCAAATATTTTCATAGATTGCCAATGAATTCATTGGGTTGATTCCAGAGGTGATGGTTTTGTCTCACGAAGAGAGGCTGAGCAGTTTAGGCACAGACTGTCTGGAGCTTAGCAGAAGGAGAGAAGATCTCATGTGAAAAGTCTCTTGTTCAACTTGAAAGGTGCAGAAAGGATTTACAGGGATGTTGCCAGGGTTTGAGGGTTTGGGCCACAGGGAGAGGCTGGGGCTGTTTTCCCTGGAGTGCTGGAGGCTGAGGGGTGACCTTATCGAGGAACATGGAAAGGGTAAATAGACATATGTGTGGGGGAGTCCAGAACTAGAAGGCATAGACTTAAGGTGAAAGGGGGAAGATGTAAAACGGACCAAAGGAGCAACTTTTTCACACACGCGTCTGGAATGAGCTGCCAGAGGAAGTACTGGAGGCTGGTGCAATTACAACATTTAAAAGGCATCTGGATGGGTATGTGAAAAGGAAGGGTTTAAGGGATATAGGCCAAGTCCTAGCAAATGGGATTAGTTTAATTTAAGATATCTGGTCACATGGACGTGTGGAACCGAAGGGTCTGTTTCTGTGCTGTACATCTGTATAGCTTGGTGGGAGAATCTAGAACAGCAGGTGATACTTTTAGGATAAGGGATAGCAGATTTTTTTTTAAAAAAAGAGATGTGCAGAAATAACTTCTCTCAAATGGTCCTAAATGTGTGGAATTCACTATCCCAGAGTGTGGTGGATGCTGGGACTATTAAGGAGATGTGCAGAAATAACTTCTCTCAAATGGTCCTAAATGTGTGGAATTCACTATCCCAGAGTGTGGTGGATGCTGGGATCTTTAATTAATAACAGGTTAAAGGGTTATGGAGAGCAGGCAGGAAAATGGAGTTGAGATGGGCGTGAGGTCAGCGATGATTGCTTTGAATGGAGGAGCTGAATTTCCTATCTCTGTTCCAATGTCTTACATTTTATACAATACCTGAATGATGGTTCGTTAAAAGAACTGTGATATTTTCAAGGTGTACAACATTGGTGAATGTTTCCCTGCCCCCTTTCAGCATCATGTTTAAACCTTCTCATTCAGGTCTTCCTTTACAAAACAATTAAAGATTCCCAGAGTTGGAACGACAGAGCCTATTTCTGAGCTGAAAGATTGACTCCGTGGGATGATGGTGAACTGGGAAGGGTTTTTCAATCCAGCTAGTTCATTCAGACTTCTACGTAGCTTGCAAGATGCATGGATTCTATGAATACAAGCCTCCCCTTCCGGTTTCAAAAAATCATAGAATCCCTCCAGTGTGGGAACAGGCCAGTTGGCCCAACAAGTCCACACCGACCGTCTGAAGAGTATCCCACCCTGACCCATTCCCCTTCCCTGCAACTCTCCATTTTCCATGACTAATGCACCTAACCTCCACATCCCTGGATGCTATGGACAATTTAGCACAGCCAATTCACCCTAACCTGCACATCTTTGGATTGTGGGAGGAAACCAGAGCACCCAGAGGAAACCCACTCTCTCAGTGGGTTTGCTATTCCCTCTCCTTATTCAGCCCTTGTTTTTCCCCAGTGATTCCCTTCAATCTATACGTTAAATTATTGGGTCAAATTTCCTGTTGCATCTATTTGGGATGTATCTGTTATTATTCACGATTCATTTGGCGAAGCATGTGATATGGGTCAAGTGCAGGCAGGTGGGGCGAGTTTAGTTTGGGATTATGGTTGGCTTGGACTGGTTGGGCAGAAGGGTCTGTTTCCCAGCTGTTTGACTCTGTGATCCCCGGTTCTGATCTTCCAGAGTGAAGAGAACTCTCTCAAACCTCTTCACAACCGCTAAAGACTTGCATCAGGTTCTGAAACAGAAACTGCGAGAAAAACTCAGCCGGTCCGGCAGTATTCTGAGGAAGGGTCACTGAGGAAGAGAAACACCGACTCTGTCTTTCTCTCCACCGATGCTGCCAGACTTGCCGAGTTTCTCCAGAAATGTCTCTGTTTGTTTCAGATTTCCAGCATTTGCAGTTCTATTTTTTTTTTGGGGGGTGGGGTTTGGTCTCAAACAGGCAGTCAGGCGGACTAAAGCGGGGAGAGGGGTGGGGGGGAGAGGGAGAGGGTCTCAAGTTCATGTCGTCGGTCAATAAAACGCGGAGGGACTTATCTCAGCAAACACAATATCTTTATGTTTCAACATTTGCCCACAGTGCAAATGGTACAACAATACATTAGGTATCTTTCAAATGGCGATACTTGAACTAAATTACAGTATTTGCATTACAATAGACAAGAAGCCAAGGAGAATATCGGTGAGAAATCACCATCTCTTCACAAAATCAAGCAATGCACCTTATTATAAGGTACGATAACATCTTAAAAATAACGCCACAAAATAGAATTACATCTTTGTTCAAAATACTGTATGCAAAAATCTTCCCCAAAAAAAGCATTTCTCACAGGTTTCTTCTCGACTGGAGATATCAAACCACTTTTGATCCCATGTCTGACATAACAAGGTTCACATGCAGACATTAAAAACTGGAAAGAGCAAAAAACTAACGAGAACATTCTGTCTGCCATGAAAGAACAGCTTCAAACTTTTCTTCTTGTTGTTGTAGCGCGCAGTTTCCAAGGAAAGAAATGTTAGCGTGCATTGACATGCTTTAACATTAATGACTGGGAGTGCTCAGTCAAGGTGCGGAAGTGCTCCACTGTAATTTCCCTCAAGAAAACTGAAAGGCGGGGACAAAGGGGGTGGTGGGGGGGGGGGGGGGGGGATTAAACACAAGTTCGGCGTGTACAGGTAGCTGCGATTATGCGGATGGAGCGTGCACCCCCAGCCTGGTGTCCGTGTACAAGGGCAGTGCAAACACACACACACAGACACAGACACAGACACGCAGTGGTCAACCCACAGGGACACGGTTGGAGAGGAGGCTGCAGGGTGTCTGCTAGCTCCTCCCACAGCCCAACATGACCAGGCGCACTTGGACTGTCCTTTGCAAAGTGTCCTTTCCACCGTGTGTGTGTGTGTGATGGTGATGGTGATGCTGAATTGACCCTTCAGGTGGTTTCGCCAGCAATGCTTTGTTCCCCTTATCACTGACAGCCTCGCGAGGAAAGGGGGGGGAGGAAACATTGAGCAAATTGTGCAAACTGTGGGGGGGAGGGGGGTCCCAGGCAGTTTATCATTCTCCTTTGAAAAGGTAAGAGGCGAAATGGCCGGAGTCTTGTCGGTGCCCCGTGGGCAGTACATTTTACAAAGAGGTAACTGTGCTCCCTGATAACCCCAAACCTGCCTGGGTGAGCACAGGAAACTGTCCAAAGTGCTAGCTTCCTCTCGGTGAGATCGGTCTGGGGAGGGGTTTGGGGTGGGGTGGGGGTGATGTTTATTGGTCCTCCTGGTCCACGAATATCCAGCGGTCAAACTGAGATCCGTGCAGTACACTCCTCCTGACCCCCAGTAACAGCTCTGGGGCCAGTGGGTCGCACATCCTGTGCAGTGGGGAAGGGGAGAGAGAGGGGGCAAGGGGAGAGAGGGGGGAAGGGGAGAGAGGGGGCAAGGGGAGAGAGGGGGAAAGGGGAGCGAGGGGGGAAGGGGAGAGAGGGGGCAAGGGGAGAGAGGGGGAAGGGGAGAGAGGGGGGAAGGGGAGAGAGGGGGGAAGGGGAGAGAGGGGGCAAGGGGAGAGAGGGGGAAAGGGGAGCGAGGGGGGAAGGGGAGAGAGGGGGCAAGGGGAGAGAGGGGGAAGGGGAGAGAGGGGGCAAGGGGAGAGAGGGGGCAAGGGGAGAGAGGGGGAAGGGGAGAGAGGGGGCAAGGGGAGAGAGGGGGGAAGGGGAGAGAGGGGGAAGGGGAGGGGGGGCAAGGGGAGAGAGGGGGGAAGGGGAGAGAGGGGGAAGGGGAGGGGGGGCAAGGGGAGAGAGGGGGAAGGGGAGAGAGGGGGAAGGGGAGAGAGGGGGCAAGGGGAGAGAGGGGGAAGGGGAGAGAGGGGGAAGGGGAGAGAGTGGGGAAGGGGAGAGTGGGGAAGGGGAGAGAGGGGAAGGGAGGGGGAGGGAGACAGGGGAAGGAATGAGGAAAGGGAGAGGAGGGAAGGGGTGGGGAGGGGAAGAGATGAGGAAGGGGAGAGAGGGGAAAGGATGGGGAAGGGGAGGGGGGAATGGAGAGAGGGGGAGGGTGAGAAAGGGGACGGGGTGGAGAAGGGGAGAGGGGGGGAAGGGTGGGGAAGGGGAGAGAGGGGGGAAGGGTGGGGAGGGGGAGAGAGGGGGAAGGGGTGGGGAAGGGGAGAGAGGGGGAAGGGGTGGGGAAGAGGAGAGAGGGGGAAGGGTGGGGAGGGGGAGCGAGGGGAAGGGATGGGGAAGGGGAGCGAGGGGAAGGGATGGGGAAGGGGAGAGAGGGGGGAAGGGGTGGGGAAGGGGAGAGAGGGGGAAGGGGTGGGGAAGGGGAGAGAGGGGGAAGGGTGGGGAAGGGGAGAGAGGGGGAAGGGTGGGGAGGGGGAGCGAGGGGAAGGGATGGGGAAGGGGAGAGAGGGGGGAAGGGTTGGGTTGGATGGGGATGCACAGAGATCTCCCCCCCCCCTCCCCCGCCCCCAAACCCAGCGCAGTGCCTTGAAGCGGTGCTATGACGGGTCTGTCCTTAAGCACAGCTGGAGACTGGAGTGTGGGGAGGGACAGGAGGGGTAGTGGTTACAGATCCCCCGACCCCCACCCCCGGTGCTGCTGATGCTGCTGTCTTCTCCAGCCTTTTCTCCTTCTGTTTCAGGTGGATCTTGGCGTGTCTCTTGCGCTCGTCGCTCCGCGCGAACTTGCGGCCGCAGAAGTCACAGGAGAAGGGTTTCTCACCGGTGTGGGTGCGGATGTGGGTGGTCAAGTGGTCACTGCGGCTGAAGCTCCTCATACAGATCCGGCACTGGAACGGCTTGTGGCCGGTGTGGATGCGCAAGTGCCGGGTCAGCTCGTCCGAGCGGGAGAAGCGGCGGTCACAGCCCTCCGCCGGGCACGCGTGAGGTCGCTCATGGACCGGGGTCTTGCTCGGCCGGTTCGGGTACTTCCTGGGCCGGATGGGCTTCAGGCTGAGCGGAGGCGGGGGTCCTGGGTGGGGGCTGTAGCTGCTGGGCAGCTGCTTGGAGTCAGTGTACGCCTTGATGGTGGTGAGGGGGGTGAGGGGTGGGGGGATCCGGATGGGTTCCACGGCAGCCGGGAGGTTGTGCAGCTCCTGGTGCTGGTGGTGGTGGTGAGGATGGTGGTGTTGGTGGTGCTGGTGGTGATGGTGGTGATGGTGGTGTTGCTGGAACAGGTTATAATCCGGGATAACCGAGAACAGGTTACTGCTCCCAGCGCTCTCCTTGCTGTGACAGTCCTGAGCGGAGTACAGGTTCACCGAGCTCGTACTGCTGCTACTGCTGTTGCTGCCGCTGCTCACCGGGTTACCCTGAGGGTGGTACACCGCCTCTGGGTACATCTCCCCGCACTGTGGGTACGAGCTGCCCGCTTGCTGCTGCTGCTGCTGCTGTTGCTGAGCCTCGTACAGCGGCTCCAAGTCTCCCTGAGCCGGCGGCAGCAACGGGCAGGTCCCGGGCCCCTGCGCGTTACTGCCGCCGCCGCCACTGCTGCTCACCGGCGAGTGTGACACCCCGAAAATGCCCGCCAGGTTAATGATGTTCTCCGGGCACCAGTTCGAGCCGCCCAGCGGGCCGCCGGGCGGAGAGTCGAAGGCAAACTTGCCCAAGTAGGTGAGCGCCTGGCCCCGGCTCGGGTGCTGGAAGGTGTGAGGGTAGGAAAGCTCCTGACTCCCTTTGTCCATCGCCACGTCCATCAGTCCGTCTGAGGAGGGGAACAATAACATTGGCACATCAATCCCTCAGCCATGGCATCGTGCTACTCCCAAAAAACACACCATAGTTCAGCCCTTCAAACCCAATCTCACAATCCCTCGGGACAATACTCATTCCTGATGGGTTTTTTTTCCGGAAACATCGATTTTCCTGTTCCTCGGATGCTGCCTGACTTGCTGTGCTTTTGCAGTACCACACTAATCTTGACCCCAATACTCATCCATCCCTGTCTCCTCAAGTTACCACTGTTTGAGAGCATATGTGTCTCTGCACATGTGTGTGGTGTGAGGGTGTGTCTGAGTCTGAGAGAGTTATGTGTATATGCGCGTCTGTATGACTATGTTTTGTATGTGGGAGTATTTGTGATGGTGTGTTTAAATGTGAGGATGCGTGTGTGTTTATGCTAGTTTTTATGTGGGTTGTGTGTATGTTTGTATGTGTTCGAGTAATGTGACAATGTGTATGTTTGTCATAGTGTCAATGTGTGATATTGTATGTGTGTTTATGATGGTTGTGTGTCTGTGTCTGTGTGTGTGTGGGAGTGTGTCTGTGTGTGTTTACGATGGTGTGTGTCTGTCTGTGTCAGTGTGTGACCTGTGTGTGCGTATGTGTGTGTGTGTATGATGGTGTGTGTGGGTATGTCTGTCTGCCTGTGCCCAGTGTGTGTGTCTGTGTGTGTGTGGGAGTGTGTCTGTGTGTGTGTATGATGGTGTGTGTGAGTGTATGTGTGTGATTGTGTGTGTGTATGATGGTGTGTGTGAGTGTATGTGTATGTGTGTATGATGGTGTGTGTGTGAGTGTATGTGTGTGTGTATGATGGTGTGTGTGTGTATGTGTATGTGTGTATGATGGTGTGTGTGTGTGAGTGTATGTGTGTGTGTATGATGGTGTGTGTGAGTGTATGTATGTGTGTATGATGGTGTGTGTGTGTATGTGTATGTGTGTGTGTATGATGGTGTGTGTGTGTATGTGTATGTGTGTGTGTATGATGGTGTGTGTGTGTATGTATGTGTGTATGATGTTGTGTGTGAGTATGTGTGTGTATGATGGTGTCTATGTGTGAGTGTATGTGTGTGTGTGTATGATGGTGTGTGTGAGTGTATGTGTGTGTGTATGATGGTGTGTGTGAGTGTGTGTGTATGATGGTGTGTATGAGTGTGTGTGTGTGTATGATGGTGTGTGTGTCTGTGTGTGAGTGTATGTGTGTGTGTATGATGGTGTGTGAGTGTATGTGTGTGTGTATGATGGTGTGTGTGAGTGTGTGTGTATGATGGTGTGTATGAGTGTGTGTGTGTATGATGGTGTGTGTGTATGATGGTGTGTGTGTATGTGTGTGTGTGTATGATGGTGTGTGTGTGTATGTGTGTGTGTGTATGATGGTGTGTGTGAGTGTGTGTGTATGATGGTGTGTATGATGGTGTGTGTGTATGATGGTGTGTGTGTATGATGGTGTGTGTGTGTATGATGGTGTGTGTGTGTATGTGTGTGTGTATGATGGTGTGTGTGTGTATGTGTGTGTGTGTATGATGGTGTGTGTGTATGATGGTGTGTGTGTGTATGATGGTATGTGTGTGTGTGTATGATGGTGTGTGTGAGTGTGTGTGTATGATGGTGTGTGTGTATGATGGTGTGTGTGTGTATGATGGTGTGTGTGAGTGTATGTGTGTGTGTATGATGGTGTCTGTGTGTGAGTGTATGTGTGTGTGTGTATGATGGTGTGTGTGTGTATGTGTGTGTGTATGATGGTGTGTATGAGTGTGTGTGTGTATGTGTGTGTATGATGGTGTGTGTGTGTATGTGTGTGTGTATGATGGTGTGTATGAGTGTGTGTGTGTATGTGTGTGTGTGTATGATGGTGTGTGTGCGTGAGTGTATGTGTGTGTGTATGATGGTGTGTGTGCGTGTATATGATGGTGTGTGTGTGTATGTGTGTGTGTGTATGATGGTGTGTGTGCGTGTATATGATGGTGTGTGTGTGTATGTGTGTGCGTGTATATGATGGTGTGTGTGTGTATGTGTGTGAGTGTATGTGTGTGTGTATGATGGTGTGTGTGCGTGTATATGATGGTGTGTGTGTGTATGTGTGTGTGTGTATGATGGTGTGTGTGCGTGAGTGTATGTGTGTGTGTATGATGGTGTGTGTGCGTGTATATGATGGTGTGTGTGTGTATGTGTGTGTGTGTATGTGTGTGTGTGCATTGCTGACATGTTGCCTACACTTTGCACAGTTAGTTGAACAGCTGATGGACCGTAATCCAAAAAGGGGACCGAACTAGCCAACAGGAGACTCGACCGCAACTGTAAGAGCCGGGATCCCAGGCCGCTGGGAAGGAGATGGGGGTGTGACAGGGTCAGGGTTTGTGCCAGCTGGAGAAATCTGCGTTTAATTTTCTCTCTGCAAATTGACGGCCGCACATCTCGCAGGTAAACACATGCCAACGGCACGGGGTGAATAAAGCAGCGGCCGCTTCTGCTTCCATTTGTAAGGGAGAGCAGCCCTGAACTCTCTCCACACACACACACACACACACACACAGAGCGGGGGCGGGGGGTCCGAGCACATTGTGGGCAGCACTTGTCAGTCCCTGGGAGCTGTCTCTCTCTCTCCCCCGCGATCTCCACAGTGTGTAACATCACCGTTTCAACCTGGAGGCGAGGTGCGTTAATTCAGCGGTTTATTCCATCGACCCCTCGCCCCGTCCCTCCCTCGCCTTCATCATTGATTATCGGGAACCCACCGGCTCCAGAAACATTGTCAACAACACAAAGCCGTGCAGAGCCCAGCTCCTGCAAGGCAAGGTCAAACAACTCCGTGCACCGAGTCCAATCCCTGGACCACACTCTGTCCCCCTGGCTCATTCCAGAGCACACAGGAGCCCTCTGACCCTGGGTCAGAAAACCCGCTGGATGTCAACTTTCTCCACAGCACCGAGCGAGACCAGGAGATCAGCCAGGCCAGGAGCCCTGGGGGAAATCCAGTGTCTTACCTGCACTCATCTGGCCGTACGCGCCGCCGGCGTCCGAGTTAAAAATGTTCATGGAAGTTGGCGCAGCGGACACGATCTCATCCTCGGGGTAGATAGTATCCTGTAGGGTGTTCAGCAGACTGCTCATGGTCTTCTCTACCAGCTTCCCGGTCATAGCAGAGCGCAGAGGGCTGGCTGGCTGGCGATTCCCCCTTCCTCCAGCAAAAACAAAATCACACAGTCCCAGACCACATCGAGGGATCTATAAACACATGCCCATCCCGAGACTGAGGTAGAAGAGAGATCCCTGCTGCTGTCCTCTCCAGGCTGGGGAAGAGTGGGGGAGAATGTGCGAGGGAGGCGGACGGGGGTGGTTGTTGCTATAGTGTGATGTGTTTTTTTTATAATCCTGAGGAGCAAAATCCGCCAAGGCAAATCCCTGCAACAACAACAAAACCGAGAGCCCCAGAAGCAGCAGGTGGAGCTGGCTGTAGTCACAGACGGGATGTACACAGAGGCAAACCCATTGTATTTTTCAGCCTTCTTGTCTCTTGATGACACACATAACACACAGAGAGAGAGAGAGAGAGATGGGGGGAGAGAGGGAGGGAAGGAGGGAGGAGGAGGGAGAGAGAGAGAGAGAGAGAGCTTGCAATACCACACTGACTGGTCTGCCCGTGAATCACGGTGCCCCGGCTCGCTATATAGGCGGCCGAGGAAAGCACCGTGACGTAGATGCCCTTACATGGACATCGATCAGGAGCTCAGCCCGCTGACGTCGCCGCTGGAAACGCACTTGCTGTCAGATGCTGGGGCTGACACACACTGAGATACACAGAGAGAGAGAGAGAGAGGCAGGCACAGGGAAAGGGGGGGGGGGGGTGGGGTGGGGGGGTGGGGCGCAGGGAGCAACCCCTTCTCCAAACCCCCCTCCTCCCCCCCACCCCAGCAAAAAACAATACAGCACAATCCAGCAGCCCCCTGCACAAGGGGGTTGAGAAGCTATGGGTGTGTGTGTGTGGTGAGTCTGACATATCCCCTTCCCCATAACACCCCCCACCATCTCCCCTCCCCAGCTCTCTCCCCCCAATCACCCCACCCCCCCTCCCCCCCAGCCCCCTGGGGAGCGGAAATCTCGTGGATGGGGAAGGCAGTGTGTTTGCACTTGGAGCTGGGCTCGCTTCCCATCTCCGTGTGCACTGGAACTCCATATTAGGGCAAAGGCAACTGGCGTCACGGCACTCCCCGGCCAAATTTGGCTCATTTTCCGGCGCGCGTGTGTCTTTCCGTCGCCGGAAAATACTGTCTGATCGGAACCCACATCCTTTAAAAGCAGCGACGTAATGGTTACTTGTGGCCTTACTCTCTCTCTCTCTCTCCTCAAAATCGCTCGCTCGAATAGGAAAATACAACACTTTACAAAAACAACACATACACACACACACACACAATCCACTTCCTGATTTGAAAGTAACAATTGGTGTTTGTCAATTGATTTCCCATTCCCTCTCCAGGCCATATCTCAGGGATAGCAATTTGAAACCCTACTTGGAGTCATACAGATGTACAGCATGGAAACAGACCCTTCGGTCCAACCCGTCCATGCCAACCAGATATCCCAACCCAATCTAGTCCCAGCTGCCCGCACCCGGCCCATATCCCTCTCAATCCCTTCCTATTCAACTTGAACCCACTGATGGGGACTATCACACAATGACCACGAGCTCTCTGACAACCCACAGTGCAAACTTGCTCTCTCTCTCCCTCTCTCTCTCTTACACCTGAAAACAACAGGCAGTCCTGCACGCACCCCCCCACCTCCCCGCAACAGCCCCCAATATGTCAAGTATTAAACTCTCGCAGTTCAACTTCAAAGCACAATGTGACTGTGATGGTGTGATCAGCATCAGCAGACCGGCTCTGAAACGGACAATACCTCCAGGTCCCGGTGTTCACAGTTTACAATCTGGTCCTGTACACAAAGGGCACCCAATCACACCCACCCTCATGGCATTACCAACTTGGCTCGGCATGTCCAATGGTGCTTTGCCCCCTCGGTGCAGCTATCCAGCACAGAAATGGCTCACTGCTCTAATCACACCTCTCAGGTTTCTGGCGCTCGGAACTTTCAATGTAGACCCCAGACGCGTCAGCACAGCTGCTGGACACTGGTCAGTGCTGCTGGACACTGGTCAGGGCTGCTTGGGACTGGTCAATGAATGATTCCTGCTCCTTGGATGCTGCCTGACCCGCTGCGATTTTCCAGCAACACATTTTCAGCTCTGGTCAATGTTGCTTGGTCCTGGTCAGTGCTTCTGCTTGGGACTGGTCACTGCTGCTTGTTAATGGTCAGTGCTGCTGTTTGGGACTGGTCAGTGCTGCTGCTTGGCAATGGTCAGTGCTGCTTGTTAATGGTCAGTGCTTCTGCTTGGGACTGGTCACTGCTGCTTGTTCATGGTCAGTGCTGCTGTTTGGGACTGGTCAGTGCTGCTGCTTGGCAATGGTCAGTGCAGCTTGTTAATGGTCAGTGCTGCTGCTTGGGACTGGTCAGTGCTACTTAGTAATGGCCACTGCTGCAGCTTGGCACTGGTCAGTGCTGCTTGTTAATGGTCAGTGCTGTTGTTTGGGACTGGTCAGTGCAGCTGCTTGGCACTGGTCAGTGCTGCTTGTTAATGGCCACTGCTGCAGCTTGGCACTGGTCAGTGCTGCTTGTTAATGGTCAGTGCTGCTGCTTGGCACTGGTTAGTGCTGCTTATTAACAGCCACTGCTGCTGCTTGGCACTGGTCAGTGCTGCTTGTTAATGGTCAGTGCTGCAGCTTGGGACTGGTCAGTGCTGCTTGTTAATGGTCAGTGCTGTTGTTTGGGACTGGTCAGTGCAGCTTGGCGATGGTCACTGCTGCTTGTTAATGGTCAGTGCTACTGATTGGGACTGGTCAGTGCTGCTTTAGATTAGATTAGATTACAGTGTGGAAACAGGCCCTTCAGCCCAACAAGTCCACACTGCCCCGCCGAAGCGCAACCCACCCATACCCCTACATCTACCCCTTACCTAACACTACGGGCAATTTAGGATGGCCAATTCACCTGACCTGCACATCTTTGGACTGTGGGAGGAAACCGGAGCACCGCAGACATGGGGAGAATGTGCAAACTCCACACAGTCAGTCGCCTGAGGCGGGAATTGAACCCGGGTCTCTGGCGCTGTGAGGCAGCAGTGCTAACCACTGTGCTACCGTGCTTGTTAATGGCCAGTGCTGCAGCTTGGCACTGGTCAGTGCTGCTTGTTAATGGTCAGTGCTGTTGTTTGGGACTGGTCAGTGCTGATGCTTGGCACTGGTCAGTGCTGCTTGTTAATGGTCAGGGCTGCTGCTTGGCACTGGTCAGTGCAGCTGCTTGGCACTGGTCAGTGCTGCTTGTTAATGGTCATGGCTGTTGTTTGGGACTGGTCAGTGCTGATGCTTGGCACTGGTCAGTGCAGCTGCTTGGCACTGGTCAGTGCTGCTTGTTAATGGTCAGTGCTACTGCTTGGCACTGGTCAGTGCTGCTTGTTAATGGTCAGTGCTACTGCTTGGCACTGGTCAGTGCAGCTTGGCGATGGTCACTGCTGCTTGTTAATGGTCAGTGCTGCTTGGGACTGGCCAGTGCTGCTTGTTAATGGTCAGTGCTGCTTGGGACTGGATCAGTGCTGCTTGTTAATGGTCAGTGCTGCTGCTTGGGACTGGTCAGTGCTGCTTGTTAATGGTCAGTGCTGCTGTTTGGGACTGGTCAGTGCTGCTTGTTAATGGTCAGTGCTGCTGTTTGGGACTGGTCAGTGCTGCTTGTTAATGGTCAGTGCTGCTGTTTGGGACTGGTCAGTGCTGCTTGTTAATGGTCAGTGCTGCTGTTTGGGACTGGTCAGTGCTGCTTATTAATGGTCACTGCTGCAGCTTGGGACTGGTCAGTGCTCTTATCTGCCATTGGTCAGTGCTGCTGCTTGCTACTGGTCAATGCTGCTACTTGGCACTGGTCAGTGTTGCTTGGGACTGGTCAGTGCTGTTGCTAGGTACTGGAATTCTATGTTTTTCATATGCTTCCCATGGGCCATATGGTTTAAAATGCAATGTCATCTCAAGGTCTGACTGGGGAGTGGACAGGTTTTGACATCTCATTGTATGCACTGTCTGCAGCCTTCAGCCTCCCCCTCCCCGTGGCACCACCTTGTTCCTCGTCACTGGAGACAGCTGCACGAGCTCTGACCCCAGGGCCTTCACTGACAGAGTTGCTGATATACCCTGAGCCCATCTCGGTGCATGGGGCAGTCCCAGGATGTCAGGATGTCAGGAGTCCCAGGATGTCAGGAGTCCCAGGATGTCAGGATGTCAGGATGTCAGGATGTCAGGAGTCCCAGGATGTCAGGATGTCAGGATGTCAGGATGTCAGGAGTCCCAGGATGTCAGGATGTCAGGATGTCAGGATGTCAGGATGTCAGGAGTCCCAGGATGTCAGGATGTCAGGATGTCAGGAGTCCCAGGATGTCAGGATGTCAGGATGTCAGGATGTCAGGAGTCCCAGGATGTCAGGATGTCAGGATGTCAGGAGTCCCAGGATGTCAGGATGTCAGGATGTCAGGATGTCAGGATGTCAGGAGTCCCAGGATGTCAGGATGTCAGGATGTCAGGATGTCAGGATGTCAGGATGTCAGGATGTCAGGAGTCCCAGGATGTCAGGATGTCAGGATGTCAGGAGTCCCAGGATGTCAGGATGTCAGGATGTCAGGAGTCCCAGGATGTCAGGATGTCAGGATGTCAGGATGTCAGGATGTCAGGATGTCAGGATGTCAGGAGTCCCAGGATGTCAGGATGTCAGGATGTCAGGATGTCAGGAGTCCCAGGATGTCAGGATGTCAGGATGTCAGGATGTCAGGATGTCAGGATGTCAGGAGTCCCAGGATGTCAGGATGTCAGGATGTCAGGATGTCAGGAGTCCCAGGATGTCAGGATGTCAGGATGTCAGGATGTCAGGATGTCAGGAGTCCCAGGATGTCAGGATGTCAGGATGTCAGGATGTCAGGATGTCAGGAGTCCCAGGATGTCAGGATGTCAGGATGTCAGGAGTCCCAGGATGTCAGGATGTCAGGATGTCAGGATGTCAGGAGTCCCAGGATGTCAGGATGTCAGGATGTCAGGATGTCAGGATGTCAGGATGTCAGGAGTCCCAGGATGTCAGGATGTCAGGATGTCAGGATGTCAGGATGTCAGGAGTCCCAGGATGTCAGGATGTCAGGATGTCAGGATGTCAGGATGTCAGGAGTCCCAGGATGTCAGGATGTCAGGATGTCAGGATGTCAGGATGTCAGGATGTCAGGATGTCAGGATGTCAGGAGTCCCAGGATGTCAGGATGTCAGGATGTCAGGATGTCAGGATGTCAGGATGTCAGGATGTCAGGAGTCCCAGGATGTCAGGATGTCAGGATGTCAGGAGTCCCAGGATGTCAGGAGTCCCAGGATGTCAGGATGTCAGGATGTCAGGAGTCCCAGGATGTCAGGATGTCAGGATGTCAGGAGTCCCAGGATGTCAGGATGTCAGGATGTCAGGAGTCCCAGGATGTCAGGATGTCAGGATGTCAGGATGTCAGGATGTCAGGAGTCCCAGGATGTCAGGATGTCAGGATGTCAGGAGTCCCAGGATGTCAGGATGTCAGGATGTCAGGATGTCAGGATGTCAGGATGTCAGGATGTCAGGATGTCAGGAGTCCCAGGATGTCAGGATGTCAGGAGTCCCAGGATGTCAGGAGTCCCAGGATGTCAGGAGTCCCAGGATGTCAGGATGTCAGGATGTCAGGATGTCAGGATGTCAGGATGTCAGGAGTCCCAGGATGTCAGGAGTCCCAGGATGTCAGGATGTCAGGATGTCAGGATGTCAGGATGTCAGGAGTCCCAGGATGTCAGGAGTCCCAGGATGTCAGGATGTCAGGATGTCAGGATGTCAGGATGTCAGGATGTCAGGAGTCCCAGGATGTCAGGATGTCAGGATGTCAGGATGTCAGGATGTCAGGATGTCAGGATGTCAGGAGTCCCAGGATGTCAGGATGTCAGGATGTCAGGATGTCAGGATGTCAGGATGTCAGGATGTCAGGATGTCAGGAGTCCCAGGATGTCAGGATGTCAGGATGTCAGGAGTCCCAGGATGTCAGGATGTCAGGATGTCAGGAGTCCCAGGATGTCAGGAGTCCCAGGATGTCAGGATGTCAGGAGTCCCAGGATGTCAGGAGTCCCAGGATGTCAGGATGTCAGGAGTCCCAGGATGTCAGGAGTCCCAGGATGTCAGGATGTCAGGAGTCCCAGGATGTCAGGAGTCCCAGGATGTCAGGATGTCAGGAGTCCCAGGATGTCAGGATGTCAGGAGTCCCAGGATGTCAGGATGTCAGGATGTCAGGATGTCAGGAGTCCCAGGATGTCAGGAGTCCCAGGATGTCAGGATGTCAGGAGTCCCAGGATGTCAGGATGTCAGGAGTCCCAGGATGTCAGGATGTCAGGATGTCAGGATGTCAGGATGTCAGGATGTCAGGATGTCAGGATGTCAGGAGTCCCAGGATGTCAGGATGTCAGGATGTCAGGATGTCAGGATGTCAGGAGTCCCAGGATGTCAGGATGTCAGGATGTCAGGATGTCAGGATGTCAGGATGTCAGGATGTCAGGATGTCAGGAGTCCCAGGATGTCAGGATGTCAGGATGTCAGGATGTCAGGATGTCAGGATGTCAGGATGTCAGGAGTCCCAGGATGTCAGGATGTCAGGATGTCAGGATGTCAGGATGTCAGGATGTCAGGAGTCCCAGGATGTCAGGATGTCAGGATGTCAGGAGTCCCAGGATGTCAGGATGTCAGGATGTCAGGAGTCCCAGGATGTCAGGAGTCCCAGGATGTCAGGATGTCAGGAGTCCCAGGATGTCAGGAGTCCCAGGATGTCAGGATGTCAGGAGTCCCAGGATGTCAGGAGTCCCAGGATGTCAGGATGTCAGGAGTCCCAGGATGTCAGGAGTCCCAGGATGTCAGGATGTCAGGAGTCCCAGGATGTCAGGATGTCAGGAGTCCCAGGATGTCAGGATGTCAGGATGTCAGGATGTCAGGAGTCCCAGGATGTCAGGAGTCCCAGGATGTCAGGATGTCAGGAGTCCCAGGATGTCAGGATGTCAGGAGTCCCAGGATGTCAGGATGTCAGGATGTCAGGATGTCAGGATGTCAGGATGTCAGGATGTCAGGATGTCAGGAGTCCCAGGATGTCAGGATGTCAGGATGTCAGGATGTCAGGATGTCAGGAGTCCCAGGATGTCAGGATGTCAGGATGTCAGGATGTCAGGATGTCAGGATGTCAGGATGTCAGGATGTCAGGATGTCAGGAGTCCCAGGATGTCAGGATGTCAGGATGTCAGGATGTCAGGATGTCAGGAGTCCCAGGATGTCAGGATGTCAGGATGTCAGGATGTCAGGATGTCAGGATGTCAGGATGTCAGGATGTCAGGAGTCCCAGGATGTCAGGATGTCAGGATGTCAGGATGTCAGGATGTCAGGATGTCAGGAGTCCCAGGATGTCAGGATGTCAGGATGTCAGGATGTCAGGATGTCAGGATGTCAGGATGTCAGGATGTCAGGATGTCAGGAGTCCCAGGATGTCAGGATGTCAGGATGTCAGGATGTCAGGATGTCAGGATGTCAGGATGTCAGGATGTCAGGATGTCAGGATGTCAGGATGTCAGGATGTCAGGATGTCAGGATGTCAGGAGTCCCAGGATGTCAGGATGTCAGGATGTCAGGATGTCAGGAGTCCCAGGATGTCAGTCAAACCAAGTGCTGAGTGAAATGTGGCCTGCTGTGTATTTCACCTCCATCAGGGTGACATTCCTTCTTCCAGTTCACTAATGTTAGATTAGATTAGATTACTTACAGTGTGGAAACAGGCCCTTCGGCCCAACAAGTCCACACCGCCCCGCCGCCCCCACACCACCCATACCCCTACATCTACCCCTTTACCTAACACTACGGGCAATTAAGCATGGCCAATTCACCCTGACCTGCACATCTTTGGACTGTGGGAGGAAACCGGAGCACCCGAAGGAAACCCACGCAGACACGGGGAGAACGTGCAAACTCCACACAGTCAGTCGCCTGAGGCGGGAATTGAACCCGGGTCTCTGGCGCTGTGAGGCACCAGTGCTCACCACTGTGCCACCGTGCCGCCCACTGTTGGAGGGCAGTTTCTGAAAACAGTGTCATGGTGAAAACAACAGTCTGACTGGTGGAGGTGACTGGGCTTGCCAAGGCAGGTCTGGCCTGGCCTGGCACTGCACACACCTTGGCTCATTGTTATGACACTGCAGGATAGCGCTGATTTTTATCTCTCAACAGTGCACCAGCCAGGATTGCTGGATCAGATGAGTCCTAACCCAAGTGATTGCAATTCTTTTAAAAGGACTTTTTGTACTGCATTCAGAAACAATGGGTGCACATAGTGTTGAATTGTGTCAGAGAGGGGCTTTGAATATCGGCTATGAACTGGGCAACACTCCAGTGTGAATAAAGTGCCACAGATGCTGACAATCTGAAACTGCAACAGAAAAATGGGGGGAAACACTGAGCAACATCCCTGGAGGAGGTATTTCAGGAGGGACCCTGAGAGAAATTGAAACTGCGCAGTGAAATGGCCAATACGTCATGGGATTGTAGACCCCAAGTGAAGGCCAATCGGTCCACCATGGGATTGTAGACCCCAAGTGAAGGCCAATTGGTCCACCATGGGATTGTAGAGCTCAACAGGGGGCCATGCGGCCTTCCACAAGATCAGAGGGCTCAGCTGGAGGCCATTCAGGCCCACCATGCCCGTGCTGGTCCTTTGACGGCTCGATGAAGTGAAGGCAGTGGCATGTCTAAATTTCCCCAGTGTTGACTGTCCGGGAGGAATACTCCCACACACTTCTCCTACCCCATCTGATTTCGCCTCTTGGTTGAATTTCAGGAACTGGGTTGTGGGTTGGGGGCGGGGGGGGGGGGGGGGGGGGGTGGTGAGAATCAGCATTAACCTTGGGTCCCTGGGCAGACTCACAGTGAGCACCGTTGACAGTCTCTGCCCACTGCTCTGTCCTTTGCCACAAGATCACAAAGACAGAAACACGCCACAACAGCCTGGCCCGAGATTCTAAACATGTGAAAGACTGGTTCCTTCTCACCATGGAAGATACTGGGACTAACCTCAGCAATGGTGCTGAACCATGTGAAAATGCCAAGGGGAAAGCAGTTGGCGGCCATTCAGCCCTGATTTGATCATGTCTGATCATCCCCCACTCAGTCTCCTGTGCCCGTCTCCTCTCTTTCCCCCTTTGATCCCGTTAGCCGGAAGAACTGTCGAGTTCTGAGGAAGGGTCACTTCACCCGAAAGGTTAACTCTGGATTTCTCTCTCCAGATGCCGAACACTGCCAGCAATTTCTGTTTGGGGACTCGATTTACCTCCTTCTCGAGAAGCCAATGTTTTGGCCTCAGCTTCTTTTGTGTGTCTGTGGCACAGAAGTTCACTAGATGAAGACGTTTCACTCAGTCCCAGTCCTAGGCCAGTACCCCCCACCCCCGGAGTGTGACCCTGCAGCCTGCCTCCTGCTCACTCTGTAGCAGCTCCCCAAACCTTGCTGAACAGGGGTCGATCTGCTTCTGCCCTGACAGATCACAGAGTGTACAGGAAGCTAGCTGTGCCTGCACACGGCAGAGTGCTGGGTCGCGCGGGCTGTGAGGGGGGGTATTTGATGGCTATGTGCCAGTGAAATAGGGGGCCTTCACCTCCCAGCCCACCCCTCCCACCAACCAACCCCAGCCCACCCTCTCTCTCCCTCCTTCCCAGTGAACGGTCAGGTACATGGAGAAGCCCTGAAGAGGGCAGCAGCCAAACTGGGAGTTGACCGTCTGGCAGCACAGAGAGAGAGAGAGAGAGAGAGATGATGTTCCAGGGATTCCCCCGAATGACGTCCGTGCTTCCAGCTGTACACGGGTCCAGGCACGATGCTGCTACCTGCAGAACCAGAGAGAGCTCTCTCTCTCTCTCTCTCTCCCCCGCACTGCTCTCTCCCCGGGCAGTCTCTCACTCTGCTCAGTCTTAAAAGGGCAATGGAATAGAGAACACATTGAGCCGCAGAAAACATCGTTGCTGAATCAGACAGAGAGAGAGAGAGAGAGAGAAAGAGAGCAGCCCTCAGAATCCTCACTGTGCAGTTGGCTGAGGAGCAAAAACAAAATCCCAGTCGATGCCAACTCGCCCTCCCTACCAGCTCCCACCACACCCCTGAAGTCAATGGCCCGGTGTCTGATGTTCTCGGAGCTCCTGCACCTCTCGGTCAGACTGTCCAAGAACTGAGCGACCAGCCAGCGGATGTCCACCTGGGGAATGACTGCTGCCTGGCTTCATGTGACCCTTCACCATGTAACATTGGGAATGAGGGTGGCTCACTGCAGTCCTTATTGGGCCAGGCTGATGGAGGTGCACTCACTTCTATGGGGCACAAACAGGGGATACAGGGGGGGAAAAACACTTTCAACACACCTTTCCAACCTGGTCAATAACAGAGGATTCAATCTTAAGATGGGGGCAGAGTGTTTATAGGGAATTCAGGGAAAACATTTCTCACCTGGAAGGTGGAGTGTATCAGGGACTAACTGTCTAAAAGGGTATTAGAATGCTTAACACAATGAAGTCAAACTGAGAGAGGGAGTCACAGAGCTGTACAGCATGGAAACATACCCTTCGGTCCAACTGGTCTACACAGACCAGATATCTGAAATTAATCTAGTCACATATGCCAGCATTTGGCCCATATCCCTCTAAAGCCTTCCTATTCATATACCCATCCAGATGCGCTTTCAATGTTGTCTTTGTAGCAGCCTTCACCACCTCCTCTGGCAGCTCATTCCATGCACACACCACCCTCTGGGTGATCAAAAAAAGAGTTGCCCCCTTGGGTCCCTTTTGAACACATGAAAGCACATGAACAGGCCCAAGTGCATGACAAAGGGCCCAATGGCTTTTTCCCATGCAGCAAAACCCCAGAGCCAAATTGCCGAATGCCTATTCTCGGGGAATTTAACCAGTTGAGCAGCATTTCTTCCAAGTACAGGGCTTTCACTCGCCAGTTGTTATACAGTATGCAGCAAGGAGACGGTTAGAGTTGGCCTATCTTCGACTTACATTCTTTCCCTTTTCAATGAAGAATGAGGAAGTGCTGCGAAGATTAACCAGTTGATTGTCAATCTATTCAGCTGGGTCTTTTTGTAATGTGAGAATTCGTTCTTTGAAGTTTCCTTTTTCTGTGACTTCACAGACACAGGTGGAAGGGAGAAAGATCTTTTCTGCTTGATGGTTCTGGGTGGTTCTAGCTTAGCTTACACTGCCTCATCAATCTGGAGCAAACTGCAACCCAACCAATCCAAGGGCTGTCGTCAAACAGTCTTCCATAACTCACAGAATTCTGGCCCTGTTCTCACTCAGTAACGGATCAATCTCACTGCCTCAACAGTGACATAAGTCTTGAGCAGCTAAAAAAAATGTACATTGCTTGACTTTTCTGAGGTTGCAAAATTCTCTTGGTAGTTCAGCACTGGCCAGTCCCCATTGCAGCTTGTAATTCAAAAGGTTAAATCAGTGGTCCTTTACAGATACTCAAAAGGGAGGAGGTAGAAAGACCAGGTGTCACACACCTATCAGATGGAAAAGTCCTATTGGATCAGAAGAGAGTGTAGGCAGAGTAATTGAGTGTGAACCATAGTGTGACACAGAAAATGGTTTTCCTGGAATACCGCAAAGGGAAGGTTAGGAAATGATGGATGCTCCATTGAATCTGGGGGCTGGTGGGTGGAAGGTGACGACTAGGAGAGCCTGTCCTGGGTGTGGGATGGATGGGAAAAAGGATAAGGGTAAAAGTGCAGGAAATGGGAATGACGTTGTCAGAGGGTCCATCAAAGCAAAGTTACAACTTTGAGAAGGTGTGATTGATGTGAGGAAACTGGGAGAGCTGAACAGCATGCCTGCAAGAAGCAAGGTGTGAGGCCGGGCATCTGAGGTAGCTGCTGAAATCAGTGGATTTATCGTCAATGTTTCTTGTAGAGACTGTCCCAGATGTGGAGGCAGAGAAATCCAGGAAGGGAAGGGAAGAGTCAGAAAATGGCTCATGGAAGTTGAGAGCAGGACAGAAATTTGATTAAATGTTGGTGTTGAGGGCAAGGGCAGGATCTGGCAGTGAACGCCCATGGATTTCAAACTGCCACACGCTTACAACTTTTCACATTTTAACTGCGTACTTACCATTTTCTCCTGCATCAAGTTTCTGTCCACTTTAAAACACAGTAATGTTTCAGTCTTTTCTGTGAACCATGAGAATAGAACTGCAGAAACAAAACCATCCTCTATCAGGCCATTAATAAATCGATATCAGTTATTCATAAATTGCTGCCTTAGAAGGGCAAAAAAAAAAGCTTGCATTAGAAATTCCAAGTGTAGCAAACCTCAAAGAAAGAGAAGAAGAGATAATCTAGGTCTAATTTCAAGCAATCAACACGCTTTCAGTTCCATCAAACTGCATATAATATATACTGGGCAATTTCCCTGTAATCAGCTGCAAATTACTTCTCTCTAAATGTGTGACAGTGATGTAAGAGGACAGTATAAAGCCTTTCCCTGACCATTAAACTGATCTGTTCTCTTGTGGTTTGGAATAATATTGTGGCATTTTGACCAAATATGATGAGCAACTATGAAATTCATTGAAGCACAGAATTGTGTGTGTGTTCTGCCAAAACAAAATACGACATACTGTACGGCGCCTTCTTTTCATGGCACCAGTCTGAGGTACAGGTTGGGATCACGTTTCAAAATGTCCCGTGGTCTTCTTGAGTGGTCAACTCTTCAGGAAATTCCAAACTTCTTGTTGAATGTCAGCTAAATCATCAGTCTGAGATTGAGGAGTGAGATGAGGACAAATTTCTTCACTCAGACAGAGGCTGGTGAAGTTTTGGAATTCTCTGTCCCAAAAGGGTCTCGAGGTTCCGCGATTGAGGAATTTCAATTCGGAGTTTGATAGATATTTACATGAGGAAATGAAGGGGGAATGGTGGAGTTGTGCTCAAAACATGGTCTTGCTGAATGAAAGTCTATGTGGCTTAATCCTGCTCCTATCTCTTATACTTTAAAGTCATCAACATAACACCAAATGCCCTCTCACTTGTGTCAGCCTGAGATCAGGAATAGCATTAAAATATGAACATAGAGTATGGGATAAATGGAGTAGCTCTGGCAGCATTTGTAGAGAGAAAAACAGAATTAACATTTCGAGTCCAGTCTGATTCTTCTCTCGAAGACCAAAGAAGAGTGATTGGACTGTAAACATTACTGCTTCTCTCTCTGTAGATGCTGTCAGACAGGCTTGAGTTTTTCCAGCATTCTCTGTTTGCATTTCAGCTTTCCAACATCCAGAGGATTTATATCAGGGGCAGCACTCTTGCCTCATGTAGCAATGTCACTGGGTGAGCAATCCAGAACTACAGATTAATGTTCTGGGGAACATGGTCAGACCTCACACGAGACCAGGTCTTTGTGAACAGACTCCACCTGATAAAGGAGCAGTGCTCTGAAAGCTTGTGATTTCAAATAAATCTGTTGCACTGTAACCTGGTGTCATGTAACTGCTGGAGTCATGGCAGATGGTGACATTTCAATTCAGTACAAGCTCGCCTCATGGCAAACATGTCGATTGCTGTACAAATTTATCTGGTTCACCAACGTCCTTTTGTGAAGGAAATCTGCCAGCCTTACCTGGTCTGGCCTACATGTGACCCGAGAGCCACATGAATGTGCTTGATTCCGAATTGCTCAGAGGGAATCCCAGTTAATTGCAATTGACCGATGGGCAATTAGGGATTGGAAGTAGGTGTTGTCCTAGCAAGTGACACCCACATTCCATGGACAAAGTTAAGGAAGTTATCAGCCACACAGCAGCTCAACCTTGCAACTCCCTTCGCCCAAGCACTGCTTCCATCAGGTGTGTGCAGTTCTCCTATCACAGGTAAATATTAGATTGGCCTCTGAACTTCACCAACATACACAAACGAAACACTAGGCTCTGACACTTCAGGGCTGTGCTGAAAGAGTGCTGCAGTGTCTGAGTGTTTGTTTTCACACAAGATGTTAACAGGGTGCCCTGTCTTCCAGTTTACCTGGAAGGGAGAGATCTCAGACTGCAATATCAGAGTGATACCTGAATTCCAACAGTTAAGCAAAGGGAGCTCTTTTGTGCTTGACAAGAAGAGACTGTAACGATGCTGCCCCTTTAATAAGGTAAAATTGTCCTTCATTTTTTCAAGTGGGGTCATAAAAGTAGAGGTGCCGATTGGTCTGGAAATGGCTATTTGAAAACAATGGCAGGGGAGTGGACAGGTCTCCCAGTTCAGGTGTTTTTTTTCATAGTTTGGTTTATTTTTAACAAGCAGTCAGAACACTGCTGGGGACCTCGGGAAGCAGCTCCAGTGAAAACAGGTTCCAAGCTTCAACAGATGTTTCTTGCCTGGACTTTTTGTCTCTGAAATCTCTTCTGCCTGTAAGACCCTGTGTTTGGATTCACCTTTTGACAAGGGGTTTGTTAATGGGATGTTGCAGGAATTGGAACAGCTTTGTTAAGTTGCAATTGAGTTGGTTGGGTTATCAAATAAGTTGTTATTCTAAATGCTGTTTTCTTTTGTTTGTGTTTCATCTATAGTGTTTAAACAAATTCTATTTTGTTTAAATCTGAGTGGTTTGATAAGCAGCACCCACCTGGAATATCTATTTTACATCTGCCGAAAAAAATTACAAATTCAGGCTTGGGCTACCTTCTAACAATGTTTTGAGGGAGTCTGGCCTGGTCCATAACAAGATTTCACAAACCTGGACTTTATTCCATGAAAATTGGTATGACTTAAGGAGAGATTTGTCACCTTTTCTTAAAATTAGAAGAAATCTGAGATACCAGCTACCCACTCAACAAATGAAGCCACAAGGTTCCATGGTTTAGAACAGAAACATTTCTGAGAGAAAGTGAGGTCTGCAGATGCTGGGGATCAGGGTCGAGAGTGTGGTGCTGGAAAAGCACAGCAGGTCAGGCAGCATCCGGGGAGCAGGAGAATCGAAACATTTCTACCCATAAGAGGCGAACAAAGCAAAAACTAAAGATGATCTGAAATAAATGATGATTTAACATCCAGGATCGACATAACTTAAACATGAATTAACAGGCAAAATGTGGTCAATTATAAATTGTTCTTTAAATGGCAGACACAAGCAGGGCAGAACTTACAAACTGGCTCATCAGTCTATTCAGAAGCTGGCAAACACACTCTGTCACAAAGTCCTTCGAAAATTTGTCTTCCTCATGAAACATTTTGGTTTCTCTCTTGGAGATGCTCTGCCTTTAAGATCTCCAGCCAACAGCTATGCACAACCAAAAGAGAAAATGCTGGAAAATCTCAGCAGGTCTGGCAGCATCTGTAAGGAGAGAAAAGAGCTGACGTTTCGAGTCTAACTGACCCTTTGTCAAAGCTAAACAAAAAGAGAGAAATAGGGAGGTATTTATATGAGGTTGAGAGAAGGTGAGTCATGGCTCCAGAAGCAAAGGTAGCAATAAAGAGGTGATAATGACAGTGCACAGAGAGATTATAGGGAGAGGAGCTGTGAATGACCAAGGCTGAAGCCAGTGCTATGTGACAAAATCTGTTGGGAATGGGGGGGGGTTGAGTGAAGCAGAGGCAAAATGGAAAACAGGGGAGAAGGGTAGCAAAGGGAGAAGAGGAGAGGAAAAAAGTGATGAGAGCGCGGGGAGCGAGAAAGAGAGACAATCAAGAAATAAGAGGTACAGAACAGTGAAAAAAAATTAAGAAACTAGATAAAATAAATGAAATAAAATTACAGAGCAGAATGAAAACAGAGGGGTTGAGATGGGATAATCATCTGAAGTTGTTGAACTCAATGTTGAGACCGTCAGGCTGTAACGTGCCGAGTTGGAAGGTGAGATGCTGTTCCTCCAGTTTGTGTTGAGCTTCACTGGAACATTGCAGCAGGCCAAGGACAGACATGTGGGTATGGGAGCCCATTCGTATGGGCCTATGGAATCTTCTTAGTGCAGTCTTCATACAACACACAATGTTGTCTGAGTAATAGAAACAGAAGAAGAAACATTTTCTCAGCCTCTTGATCAGAACTCTGCCTTCATCAGTCTTGCTGTATAGCACCACTGGGCTTCTCAATTTCTACGACCCCACTTAGACTGATCTGTGTCTTTTTACATCTCTCAGTGAGGTTAATTTTTCCCAGACGATTTTGTCTCTAAATATCTATTTATTACTGTTTCCTTCAAAACTGGGAAGCTCAGTTGCTTTTCTCTGTTTCATTCTTTAGTTTCTATTTTCAGTTGGGATCTGCCTGAAAACCAACCTAAACTTTGTCATCCTGAAGAATTAAAAAATCATTGTGCTTTCATTTTTGGATTTTTAAGTTGTGGCCTGAAATGGGAAAGAACTGTTTTACAAACCAATGTTTTGAAAGGATGGATGTGTGTTTTGAAAAGCAAATAATCTGAAACTCATGACAAGCATTGTAAATAGCTGTTTGAACAAGCAGTAATTAAATTGGTTGCAGATGAACAGGAGGTGAGATGTTGTGTTCAGATGCAGCTGGGTGGCAACTAGAAGTTTATTGAAGAATGGACGAGAGACAAATTATTGATGGCAAAGGACTTTAGCCTTCTGCATGTTTTTTTGTAAGTTAACAGAACTGAATGGTGCTGTCAACAAGATGCAGAGAAGGCACTTGATCTGTAACAACTCAGACACTGTCTCGCCACAAACCTGAAGAAAACCAGTTATCAGTGAATTGTCACCTTGTGTCGTTCCCAAATTAGTGGAAACATCCAAAGAAAGATGATTGAAAAGCAATGTTCTGGTCAGCATAAGAATCGTAACAATCACCTCAGCAACTCATGAATAGAAATTATGGAGCTGTCTCCCAGTTTTGCACTGCCCATAACTGGTTTTATCCTGTTTGTGTGTGTAAAGGGAAGTTAATAAGGAGATGAGAGTTTTCATTTCTAGTGCTACATGTTGATGGTTTATAATTGTTTACCTGTGGCTAGAATTGCATTGCTTGTAATAAATAATAATTCTTGTTAAGTTCAGAAACCTGAGTCTAAAAACCAAGTAAATGGTATTACTTTCATTAAAATCTTTAACTTTTGTGATAACTCTGCTAGGTTTCCAATGCGTGACCTCAGTGAGTTTTTCTCGTATGAAGGGATATGGGGAAAAAGTGTATAGAGAGAGTTAACCATCAAACTGAACAGTGGAAAAACCTCTTGTGGTTGAAAGGCTTACTGTTTGTTCCTCAGCTCATCTCAACAATATGTGAAGAATATCAGGCAGCATTCCACTGTGTTCTGAACAAAAATTAACTCAAAAATTAGATTCATTTCATTGCTGCCTTATGGGAGCTTGCTGTACAGAGATTGACTGCTCCATTTGCCTTTGTCACAATGGTCATTGTACTTTTAAAATAATCAAATAGATGGGAAATGCTTTTGGGCTTTCCTGAGGTTGCGTAAGGCAAGGTATTAATGCAAGTTCTTTTCAGCGTTCACTCTCGACTGTAGTCAGATGTGCAACATTCTATTAGGAAATAAGAAACACTGCAATGAGATAATTTTTGGAGTGATGGCATTTTGAGTGATCTTGGCTAGCCTCCCAATAAGAATGGCCAAGGCAACTCCCATGCTCTGGCATCTTCCATGGCCACTCGACCATTTTACCTGACAGACCTTCCCACCGACAGTCCAGCACTCCCTCAGTATAGCGCCTCACAGGGCCTGCCTAGATTTCACTCTGCAGACACAACCCTCTCAGTGAGTGGCACTGAGCCTTGGCGGGTTCACAAGTAGCAGACAGAAATGGATGGAACTGAAGTAAAGCTGGGGTAAACATTTTCCCCAGGGTCCCACTGTGCTGCAGAGAGTTGTGTTGATGACTGACGTCTTGAACACAATGTGAACAATTTTCTTTCGCGCATCCTGTCCTGAATACTATGTACTTGAATAAAAATAGAAATCTTCCATTTTGCAAAATAAACATTCCACACTGTACCCAACTCTGAGCAGCCAGAAACCCCTGTGTATTCAGAACAAGTTTGCCAAAATAAATCCACCTGGTGAGTTGATGTTCCCTTTTTGTTTCGAAAATGGGCAAGACACCTTTGTTTATCACGGTTGATAAACGGTCAAGCAAATTGTGGGGACCGACATGTTTGAGATGTGTGATCCTTGAGAAAATCTGCTGGCCAGACTTGCTGAGTTGGGCTTGCCACTATGTCGTGAAAGGTCCAATCATTTGAGCCAGTGATTTGACCTATGTCAGCAGAACAACATTCAATATTGGGAAGTGTGGTCAATTCTGCTGTTTATCTCCAGCAGACATTTTCCTCACTTAGCCTCAAAGGATCCAGAGAAGGACCTTAGGATATATACTGGAGCAACCAAGTGTAATCCACATCAATGACAATCCAGTCTGTTCTCAATCAGAAAATGACAAACAGGGGCAGGACTGCACCATTTCTGCATTCGATAACAGCATGGCAGATCTGATGTGGCCTTGACTCCACTTGACAAGGACTGCCTTGTCAATCAAAACTCTGTTAAACTCAATCTTGAAAAAGAATTCAATGATCTAGCATCCACTGCTGGGTGTCATAGAGTCATAGAGATGTACGGGCAAGGAAACAGACCCTTCTGTCCAACACGTCCATGCCGACCAGATATCCCAACCCAATCTAGTCCCATCTGCCAGCACCCGGCCCATATCCCTCCAAACCCTTCCTATTCATATACCCATCCAAATGCCTCTTAAATGCTGCAATTGTACCAGCCTCCACCACATCCTCTGACAGCTCATTCCATACACATACCACCCTCTGTGTGAAAAAGTTGCCCCTTAGGTCCCTTTTATATCTTTCCCCTCTCACCCTAAACCTATGCCCTCTGGTTCTGGACTCCCTGACCATTGTCTGAGAGTCCATCTTAAATGGGAGTCTCCTTATTCTGAAAGTGGGACCCCTTGTTCTCAACTCACGCACGACTGGAACTTCAGCATGCACCCTGTGTATCACCCCTCATGTAATTACACCCAACCGTTCCCCACAAGACAAACCCAAACCCATTCTCTCGAGGAAGCCACCCAGTGAACCTTTCCTGCTATCACAAGTGGTTATCTTTCAGATGATCGTTTTGTCCAGGTCCTTCACTGTTTGGTGATGACATGTTCTGAGGGGTGTCAGCTGTGGCAGACCTGCTCTGGGTCAGAAGGTTGCACTCCAGGTAACTGAACACCAGGTCAATGCTGACTCTCCAATTCTTCACAGTCTCTCAGCAATACTTACTCTTCAGTCACCATCAGTCAGAATACTGATCATCTGGTCACTCTCTGGCTGCCTGTTTGATCACAAATTGGCTCCCATTATTTCCCACATAACCAAGTGCTTGCAATTTTAAAGTACTTAATTGAGATGAAGTTCTTTGTGGTGTCTTGAACTTTTGGAAGGTGCTAGATCAACAAAAGCTCTCTTTTTTTTGCTTTTATGTTCAGTGTAAAACAGTCCCTCCAATCTGATGTTCACAACCTGAACTAAACCACTCCATAATACCTCTGAGAATTTTATCCCCTCTTTCATCTTTTTTGCTGTGATCCCAAATGTAGAACTTTAAGTCTCCTACTGCAGCCTTTCAAACATGTTCCGAGGACCACTGCCATATACTTAGGAACTCTGCACGCATCAATGGCCCACAGTTTCCCAGGAGCTGCTGCTGCTGCTCCCTGCCATCACTCCTGGCAAACATAACGGACAGGAAGAGGGGAATGGTCACAAGGGAGATCTATTTCAGGGTTAGCTGCCCAAAACGACACACAATACCCACTACACGGCGCCATTCACAATCTCTAGAGGTTCACATAATGCCCTCAATCTCACAAATATTGCCATACGAAGGTAAAGATGGTTTTTACAGTCTGATAACAATCCATCCTTTCTCTCTTCATACCAGGAATGTCAACAACTGTAAATGCCAAGTCAGTCACAGTCTGGTGCCGAGATACATTGACATCAACAATACTGGGTAAAAGATTCAAATACATCTAAAAATAGGGATCGCCAGTGTTCTAACCATGAATCCCTCATGTCCACGATGGAAATAACCACAGAGGAGTGGAGCATTCGCTGAAATTGCAGCAGGGTAGTTTGTTTTCTTTGGGAAATGTCCTCTGCCATCTTGCTGCCAAGTGGATCCGTTTTTCAGTTTTCTGTTAATGCGTGTTTAGCACAAAGGCGTCAGTAATCAGCCCAATTGCCAGCAATACCAATGCTTCATCTCATGGTTGAACAATGATTTACATAATCAGCTCCACTGAAGTTTATATTGCAATGATTAATTTAGTAATCCCATGGAACACGATAAGGTGAATGGCTTGCATGTACTGATCAAACACAAATGCTACACACGGACTGTTCGGGGCACGAAAACCAACGGAGCGTCTCAGGGTTTTTACTGGAAATGGAGATCACTCACTGTCACAGTTTGTAACTCTCCGAGTCAGTTTCCCAGTGTTGCCATTAGCACGACTTAAACAGAGGTTCTTTCAAAAACTGAAAGCAACACCGAGGAATAAAAAGGACGTGCGAGTGATGTCTATTCTGTTTTCATTTTTTAACGTAAAGAAAGGATAGTAATTTTGCTGGCCAGTTACCTTCAATCCGTTTACTGGATGCAGTTTTCTGAGTTCTTTATGAGATTATGTTAATCTAATTTGACTCCCTCCTCCTTCATTGTAACCTTACATTATTGCTAACACTTAAAATGAATGACTGATCAGTCAAACTTTGCTGTGAAATTATCCCTATAAAATGTGTTTGACAATTTTATTCAGAGTGGTTAAAAGAGATGCATATCATTTTCAATACAGCGGTATCCCCTGCAAACACCAGAGGCTGATGAGATTCACATCGCCGGTGAGAAACATGAATGGACATCCCAGTTATTTTTGGATCCAAGTGGGATTTCTTCCAACATAATATTGAAAAAAAAAATGAACCGGAGGACAATGTGAGAATAACACTGACCCATGTCGTTCAGTGAGAACAAGCTAGGGGCTGGTTGGATGTCAATCAAGACTTTTTCCCAGATAAAAACCGAAAGAACTGCAGATGCTGTAAATCAGAAATAAAAACAGAAGTCGCTGGAAAAGCTCAGCAGATCTGGCAGCACCTGTGGAGAGAAATCAGAGTTAATGTTTCGGGCCAAGTGACCCTTTCTCAGGACAGATTTTAGCCAGCCTTAGTTCAGTCATCAACTCTCCCCTCTGAGTGAGAAGGTCATGGAGTCCAGTTGCACTTGAGAACCTTGAGTCAGTCATCTCAGTGGATGCACAAAAGAAGGACACTCCAAGGAATTCATTCCAGAGAGCTCAGGCCTCAGGGCCTGAAGGCATGGCCACTGATAGTGGGCAGATTTGAAATGGTGAGGGGGATGTCCCCGACAGCAAGGCCAAAGAAATTGAGGGGTAAACAAGGAAACGAAGGAGGGCTGGAAGAACAGAGAGCAATGAGAACATGGAGGGATTTGACAGGAAGAGGACTCTTGCCACTGTAACTCCGCAACTAGTATATTCTCAGGAGAAGGGAAGGAACTGGAGAAAACTAACAAGTCAGAGGGAACAACAGGCTCTGAGAGTTTCTCTTAATTCACACACAACTCTGAGCAGACTGCAGTGACTCACTAAGACTGTTAGCTGAGCCCTCTGCACTTGGGTCACATTTTTATCCATCAATAAATTGTTGCTGCCTTTTTCCTTAGATGCAGAGCCATCACAGATTGTGTCATTGGTATAACACATGGAAGGCAGGGATAGCCATTATCATATCAACAAAATGTACTGACAGAAAATAGCCACAGGATCACACGTGTACATGTTGGTTTGCTTTGCTGGTGCCTGTAACTGGTACAGTTTATGCAAATGTCGCTTTGTGGTCATCAGTCACTACTCTGGTTAAGTGTGACTTTCACTTGGAAATTTAACGAGAGGGCTCAATATTTACTTTCCATTCTCAGCCAAGGTCACGGACTGTCTGAAATGTTTTTATCTGCACTCACAATGAACTTTGATGGCAGTAACAGCCAATGTTGGGCAGTCTGGTCTTTAAGACGAAGGCAATGCGGTGGGATAGAAGCTGGTTTGTTTATGAATGTGCACAAGAAGGGCTCACATTGTGTTAACTATGACAGCACTGACTGTTCCTGAAACTCATTCAGTCAGTTGATTCCTACTTCGAAGAGAGAGAAAAGTTTGAAGATGGCAAGTGGTGGGAAGTTGTGGGTGTGCTGTGTGCCCTGATGGATGTACAGCAATAAAGATGCGCATGACGCTTCGGAAGTTGGATGGCCATTGCCAGTCACCAAAGACAGGGAATTAGGCAGAGGGATGCAGCTGAAGGCAAATTTCAGAAGGATGCAAGAATTTTGTGATGTGAGAGTCTTTCCTTCATATATACTGGGAAAATACAACAATAAAGGGGAAAGGGGGATGAATTTCTGAAACATGGACAAGAGCATCACAGTGGCTCAGTGGTTAGCACTACTCCCTCAGAGTGCTGGGGGGCCCGGGTTCAATTCCACCCTCAGACGACTGCCTGTGTGGAGGTTGCACATTCTCCCCGAGTCTGTGTGGGTTTCCTCCGGGTTTTTCCCACAGTCCAAAGATGTGTAGCCCAGAGTGCACGAGGGATGTGTAGGTTAGTTGGATCAGCCATAGGAAATGCAGTGTTACGAGGATGAGATGATTTGGATCTGGGTGCGATGCTCTACAAAGGGTCAGTATGGACTCAGTAGGCCGAATGGTCTGATTCCACACTATTTATGAACTCAGTGAATGTGTTCCAAGGCTGAAGCTGATTCTGGAGGGAGGAGGGAGTGAGATTGCACAGGAATGCAGTTGAGAAGCAGCAGGCCCACTGCTATTAGGTGGAGGAAAAGGACAAGGAAATATCAGAGGTGGAAATACTCAATTTCAGGACTGAGGCAGTGTTTGCCTTGAGGTGGGTGAAAACCAAAGACTGATTGGAGCAACAGTAATCGATCAATGGGATGCCTTGAAAGTGAGATTGTTAAGGAATACACTCAACAAGCTTCCAAGGGAAGAAAGGAAGGGGCATCCAAAGTTACATCTAATAAGGACAACAAACAATAGAGTTTTTACTTGTCTGGAGTAGTCCCCAAGGAGATTTTCAAAGGCATTATCAAACAACAGCTATGCAGATGAGATGTTCGAGCTGACGACCAATAACCTTAAAAAGTTTATCGGAGGAATTTGAGTGAGGGAGATGCAATTTCTGAGCTGAGGGACCAGGCTGCTGAAGGCATGGCTGATGGCTGCCAATGGTGGAATGATTAAAATTGGAGGTGTTCAAGGGGCCAGAATGAGAGAAGGCAGAGATGTCAGAGGGTTGTGGAGTTGGAGGAAATTCCAGAGATGGGTGGGAAACAGGGGGTTTTGAAAATAAAGAGAAGAATTTTTAAAAATGAGGCTTTGTTTAATTGGGAGCTAACATAGATGAATGGCAGGGTCGAGGAGTGAATGGAGTTTGGTGTGAGTTAAGAAATTGAATCAAGCTTTTGGTTGGCTTTAAGATTACAGGTGGACAAAGGCAGGTGGCCAACTACAGTATGTTAGATCTCACAGTACGAAAGGCATGAAAGGGTGAATAAGAGGTGAAAAGTTGAGGACTAAGGAGGGGAAAAAAATCTGGTATTGTTGCAGAGGTGAAAGTAAGTGGCGTTAGGAGTGGGATGGGTACAGAGTTGGCAGCTATCTCCGGGACACATATGACAAGATTTGAACTGTCTGATTCAGATTGAGATAGCTGCCAAAGAGAGGGATGTAATTGGTGATGAAGGAGTGGAATTTGTGGCAATGATCAGATTAGGATCCTCTCACTATTCAATTAGAGGAGGTTTGTACTCATTAGTTTGTACTCATTGGGACAGTGTGAAAATCAGGTCAGTTTTTCTGAGGCATTCATTGACCAGTGGCATCACTGGCTAGGTCAGCATCCACGTAAACTCCAAGATGGCAATGGAGTAGATGCTTGAAGTGGAGTTCCATTTATTTTTCTTTTCCTTCTCTCTCCTTTTTTCTCCTGGCCTCCGCAGACCCAGTGAGGCAGCTCCCCCCCCCCCCCCCGATTCTGTTCTGGTACCTCCCAACATGGGGTGGGGGAGGGGGGGGCAGTCCCTCAGCATGGCATAGCAGACTCTTGGCCCAGAGTGGACTTCTGGGCTTGAGGTGTTTCCTCAAAGTGCGGTCCCACTGTGGCAAATCACTTAAGAAAGACTGTAATGTTTAAACTTTCAGACTGTTCTATAGTTAGTGCAATGTTTAACTTTGTTCTTTCTTTCCATCTTGCTCTAAAGACTCTCTACTCATATACTTGTAATAAAGATGTCACCTCATGTGGCGACATTATACTTTTCACAATGCTCCTGTACTTGAGAACATGTGACAATAAAATCACAATCTATTGCCCATCCTAATTGACCATCAGCTAATGGGAATAGTTTTTGCTTGTCAGCCTTACCTTAACCTGTCCTAATCTGATACACCACTTTCAAATTTCTCTTCAACCTCTGTTGCTCAAAGGAGGGCCAGCCCAGCTTCTGCAAACTGACATGGTTGCTAAATTCCCTCATCTTTGAAACTGTTCTGCTGAATTTCCTCCACACCTTCTCAAGGGATGTCACATCCTTCCTGAGGTGTGGCAACCAGAACTTGATGCACTACACAAGTCAAGATTCATGCTCTACAGAAACACAACAGTTCATTCTGAGGGGACTTGAGCTGTGGAAGTTACAGGTGGCAAAAGATTTGGATGAGATGCACTTTAGCGAGGATAAAGTGTGATCAGTTAGTTGGAAAGGTTCGGTTTCAGAAAACCCCAGAAGTGGTTTTGACAGATGGGGAGCGGAGAGATTAAGTAGAGATGAAATAACTCAGCATAAGTTCCAAATGGTTGATTGCTGCTCTGAGGTGCTGACTGATCTCAAGCAGGACACTTTCCACGTTCTGGGAAAACACAGGCAGGAACTTACCAACCATCCTGACTTCCAGAACACTCAGTACCTCCTGTTGAAGTGAACAATGCACGAACAGTTCATTGTGGCAATCCTGCCAAGAATCACATGTGCAATCTATCCACTCGATAGGAGTACTGCAGCAAACCAAAGACCACAATCCTAAATCAGTCAGTCTCAGTCCCTAAATCATTAAGTCTCAGTCCCTAAATCAGTCAGTCTCAGACCCTAAATCAGTCAGTCTCAGACCCTAAATCAGCAAGTCTCAGACCCTAAATCAGTAACTCTAAGACCCTAAATCAGCAAGTCTCAGACCCTAAATCAGTAACTCTAAGACCCTAAATCAGCAAGTCTCAGACCCTAAATCAGTCAGTCTCAGACCCTAAATCAGTCAGTCTCAGACCCTAAATCAGCAAGTCTCAGACCCTAAATCAGTAACTCTAAGACCCTAAATCAGCAAGTCTCAGACCCTAAATCAGTAACTCTAAGACCCTAAATCAGCAAGTCTCAGACCCTAAATCATTAACTCTCAGACCCTAAATCAGCAAGTCTCAGTCCCTAAATCAGTAACTCTCAGACCCTAAATCAGCAAGTCTCAGACCCTAAATCAGTAACTCTCAGACCCTAAATCATTAACTCTCAGACCGTAAGTCAGCAAGTCTCAGACCCTAAATCATTAACTCTCAGTCCCTAAATCATTAAGTCTCAGTCCCTAAATCATTAACTCTCAGTCCCTAAATCATTAAATCTCAGACCCTAAATCATTAACTCTCAGTCCCTAAATCATTAAGTCTCAGACCCTAAATCATTAACTCTCAGACCCTAAATCATCAAGTCTCAGACCCTAAATCATTAACTCTCAGACCCTAAATCAGCAAGTCTCAGACCCTAAATCAGTAACTCTCAGTCCCTAAATCAGTCTCAGACCCTAAATCATTAAGTCTCAGTCCCTAAATCAGTCAGTCTCAGACCCTAAATCAGTAACTCTCAGTCCCTAAATCAGTCAGTCTCAGACCCTAAATCAGTAACTCTCAGTCCCTAAATCAGTAACTCTCAGTCCCTAAATCAGTCAGTCTCAGTCCCTAAATCATTAAGTCTCAGTCCCTAAATCAGTCAGTCTCAGACCCAAAATCAGTAACTCACTGGCCCTAAATCAGCAGGTCTCAGACCCTAAACCAGTAATTCTGGCCCTGATTCAGCAAGTCGCAGACCCTAATTCAGTCAGTCTCAGTCCCTAAATCATTAAGTCTCAGTCCCTAAATCAGTCAGTCTCAGACCCTAAATCATTAAGTCTCAGTCCCTAAATCAGTCAGTCTCAGACCCTAAATCATTCAGTCTCAGACCCTAAATCAGTAACTCTCAGACCCTAAATCAGTCAGTCTCAGACCCTAAATCATTAAGTCTCAGTCCCTAAATCAGTCAGTCTCAGACCCTAAATCATTCAGTCTCAGACCCTAAATCAGTCAGTCTCAGACCCTAAATCAGTCAGTCTCAGACCATAAATCAGAAACTCACTGGCCCTAAATCAGCAGGTCTCAGACCCTAAATCAGTAATTCTGGCCCTGATTCAGCAAGTTGCAGACCCAAAATCATTAAGTCTCAGTCCCTAAATCAGTTAGTCTCAGTCCCTAAATCATTAAGTTTCAGTCCCTAAATCAGTAACTCTCAGACCCTAAGTCAGCAAGTCTCAGTCCCTAAATCATTAAGTCTCAGTCCCTAAATCAGTAACTCTCAGACCCTAAGTCAGCAAGTCTCAGTCCCTAAATCATTAAGTCTCAGTCCCTAAATCATTAAATCTCAGACCCTAAATCAGTAACTCTCAGTCCCTAAATCATTAACTCTCAGACCCTAAATCAGTCAGTCTCAGACCCTAAATCATTAAGTCTCACTCCCTAAATCAGTAACTCTCAGTCCCTAAATCAGTCAGTCTCAGTCCCTAAATCAGTCAGTCTCAGACCCTAAATCAGTAGCTCTCAGTCCCTAAATTAGTCAGTCTCAGTCCCTAAATCATTAAGTCTCAGACCCTAAATCATTAACTCTCAGTCCCTAAATCATTAACTCTCAGTCCCTAACTCAGTAACTCTCAGACCCTAAATCAGTCAGTCGCAGACCCTAAATCAGTAACTCTCAGACCTGAAATCAGCAAGTCTCAGACCTAAATCAGTAACTCTCAGACCCTAAATCAGACAGTCGCAGACCCTAAATCAGTAACTCTCAGACCTGAAATCAGCAAGTCTCATACCTAAATCAGTAACTCTCAGACCCTAAATCAGCAGGTCACAGTCCCTAAATCAGTAACTTATGCGAGCATAAGATGTACAGTTACTAAGTCTGCAGATTACACCAAAATTGGAGGTGTAGTGGACAGTGAATAGGGTTACCGCAGATTAAAATAGGATCTGGACCAGATGGGCAAATGGGCTGAGAAGTGGCAGATGGAGTTTAATTCAGATAAATGCGAGGTGCTGCATTTTGGAAATGCAAATCTTAGCAGGACTTATACACTTATTGGTAAGGTCCTGGGGAGTGTTGCTGAACAAAGAGACCTTGGGGTGCAGGTTCATAGCTCCTTGTAAGTGGAGTCGCAGGTAGATAGGATAGTGAAGAAGGCGTTTGGTATGCTTTCTTTTATTGGTCAGAGTACTGAGTACAGGAGTTGGGAGGTTATGTTGCGGCTGTACAGGACATTGGTTAGGCCACTGTTGGAATTTTGCGTGCAATTCTAGTCTCCTTCCTATCGGAAAGATGTTATGAAACTTGAAAAGGTTCAGAAAAGATTTACAAGGATGTTACCAGGGTTGGAGGATTTGAGCTACAGGGAGAGGCTGAACAGGCTGGAGCTGTATTCCCTGGAGCGTCGGAGGCTGACCTTATCGAGGTTTACAAAATTATGAGGGGCATGGATAAGGTAAGTAGGCAAAGTCTTTTCCCTGGCATTGGGGAGTCCAGAACTAGAGGGCATAGGTTTAGGGTGAGAGGGGAAAGATATAAAAGGGACCTAAGGGGCAACTTTTTCACACAGAGGGTGGTATGTGTATGGAATCAGCTGCCAGAGGAAGTGGTGGTGTTGGCTGGTACAATTACAGCATTTAAGAGGCATTTGGATGGGTATATGAATAGGAAGGGTTTGGAGGGATATAGGCCGGGTGCTGGCAGGTGGGACTAGATTGGGTTGGGATATCTGGTCGGCATGGACGGGTTGGACCGAAGGGTCTGGTTCCATGCTGTACATCTCTATGACTCTACAATTGTTTGCTTGCTTTTTCCTCGTGCCAAGGATGTGAGGAAGACGAGGATTTGGAAGTTGAGGTAGTGAGAGACAAAGAACCAATGGATGCTTGTGAAGACAGGGATCAGGGTAGTATGGAACGCAATGCCAGTGTTCAAGCGGCTTCTATTTGAGAAAAGAAAGGTACTGATTTTCTTTCATTTTCTTCAGTTTTCCCATCTCCATCCTTTGGCGATGGCTGATGAAGTTATCCCGCTGGGTTCCTGGAGAAAGTCAGTCCTTGGTAGGAAGGCATGCTGACCCAGGCCCACGAGAAGAGTCTCCAAAGATCTCGCAGCTCAGTGACTCACAGGCCTGGTGTTAAAACTTACTTCATTCCTACCACGGACACTCTGACACACACAGTGACAGAGACACAGAAATGAAGTGGTGTGCAGCATGTGTAAGGAGTTTATCCCATTCAGCAGTAAGGGGAGGAGCTTCACATCGCAAAACTGCCATTCATATTATTATCTCAATGCACATCTCGTGCACGTTACTGTATCAGCACAGCTGAGGGAATACATTTGGTACACAACAGGGAGGCAGCCTCACAAAGGAGCTCCTGAGAATCGACCCCTTCATGCACTTGTGGGAGTCACATCACTGAGGACAGTCTCCTCTGCAAAACTGAGTCAAGACTTACCTCAAAGTTAGCAAATGAGGAGACAATTGCTTCGGTCTGGGGATTATGCATTCTCTCATTCAAAGATAAGTCACAAATAAACAGAATGAACTCCCCAGTCACAAAGGTGAGAAAGCTCTTCATTGCAAAAGCACTTGTTGAGATGTTTTGAAAGTGCGAGTACTGATGGTGACAGCGGTGTTCCACATGAGGCGGGCGAGAATCGAAATTTCCCTTGGCAGTACATTTTGCTGGCACAGAGGGAAAACATAGTGAGGAGCTAACGATAAGAAGGCACACAGGTTTCAGTTCTGCAGAGAAAATGTGAATTCTTGGTGAATAGGAAAACATATCTTGTGAAGAGGAAGTCTGGTGATGGTCTGGTTTTTTTTTGGGAAGAAAAATAGCCTTCCAAAATCTCAGCTTGGTCAACTAAGGAATGGCTATTGTCCAAACCATAAAAGCAAGGAGAAAGTACTGTAGGACAACTCAGCAGAGGGACCTGACTCTTCCTAATTCTTCCTGATTGGATTTGACTACACTTACAACTTAATCACACCGGAAGTTGGAAAGTACAATGGGGTGTGTCATGTGGAAAATAATAAAGATGGTTTCGAAAGAAATGCCGGGGGCTGACCCCACCCTCTGCAGGCCTGCCCCCACACTCAAATGTCAGCTCATCATATTATCAATCCCAAGGGTTTAGACTGACTCAGTAAACAGACCAAGAATAGATTGGTGAGAGAGTGCTTTGCTCCAGAGGGATTTTGAACAAAAGGCTGCAGTGCTTTCTGCTACTTGGTAGCATGGTGAACTGTACCGACCGGTGTTGCTCTAAAAGGGAGCACGGTAGGCTCATTAACTCTGTGAGAAGAGAAATAAGGAAGTACTGTGTTTCTGCAGCTCCTTTTGGCAGGCTTAGAATGTTTCAAAAGCCGGTGCCGCCAAGGATTCGCTTCTTGTGTAATCACTGTTGCAACAGGAGCAAACTCAGCAGTCAATCTACGAACAGCAAAATCCCACAAACAGCGGTATGATCCATAACCAGATAAGCCGCTAAAGTGACAGAAGGCTCCCTGGAACCAGGATACCTCCCCCACCCTCATGTTTGGAAGGCTGACCGATGAGGCCTTTGACACCCGGTTGAGAGGACAGGCAGGCACCACGGCTTCAACAGCTACCTGCAAGGTCACACTGGCCACTCCTCACAGACCCACCTGGCCATGAACAGGCTCTTTGTCAACCAACTGGATATCCCCTCCCTCTCAATCCTCCACGTGTGTGTGTGAATCCCGGAAACAACAAATTAAAAACGATGAATACATTCAATAAAATAAAAAGGATGTTTGCCAGGGAAGATTTTTGTCCTGTGTTTGTTTGAGACAGTGTTCTGAAAGTTTATCTTTCCTTCCGATCGATTCCAGGGCAATTCCAGAAAGTTCGCGAACTGCATTTGGGAATGGAAGTAATTGCAGTAGCAGAATAATGAGGGAGCCTTACCGTCCATCGATACCCGACCTGGGAGTCCCTGACTTCTGTGGTTGCGATGTAAATAGCTTTATTTTAAAACTCTTAACCTCCTTTACTCTGGAAAGGAACAGCAGCACAACTCCAAACATCTGATGTGAGCCACACATTCACCTCTGCACTGAGGAATGAGGGAGGTGAGGGGGGAGTTGTTTTATGTAATTCTGCTCCAGGAAGCCTCGGTTCAAGTCTTATCTGGTCCGAGGATGTGTGATCAAACACAACAGGCTGATTAAAACCTGAGGATGGCTCTCCTGAAGTGAATGGCTCTGATATCAGTTTCTGTTCCATTGTCACACCATGATTCTGACATCAGCTTTTGCAACTTGCAGGACAGACGTGTAAATGTTGTAATCCACTCAAACATAACAAGCCATATCAGACAATTAAATACAACATTGACACTCAGTTAAGATTTACTTTGTGAGATGGTGTGGAAAAAATGGCAAATTGTTGTCCATTTTACATCTCTACAGTTTGCAGGATGCTTTGGGTCAAAGAAACAAGTCCACCATCACACCCACCACTATCCCAGCACCACACCCACCATCATCCCAGCACCACACCCACCACCATCCCAGCACCACACCCACCACCATCCCAGCACCACACCCACCACCATCCCAGCACCTCACCCACCATTATCCCAGCACCTCACCCACCTCCATCCAAGCACCTCACCCACCACCATCGCAGCACCACACCCACCATTATCCCAGCACCTCACCCACCTCCATCCCAGCACCACACTCACCACCATCCCAGCACCTCGCCCACCTCCATCCCAGCACCACACTCACCACCATCCCAGCACCACACCCACCACCATCGCAGCACCACACCCACCATTATCCCAGCACCTCACCCACCATTATCCTAGCACCACACTCACCACCATCCCAGCACCACACCCAACATTATCCCAGCACCACACCCACCACCATCGCAGCACCACACCCACCACCATCACAGCACCTCACCCACCACCATCGCAGCACCACACCCACCACCATCGCAGCACCACACCCACCATCATCCCAGCACCACACCCACCACCATCCCAGCACCACACCCACCATCATCCCAGCACCACACCCACCACCATCCCAGCACCTCACCCACCACCATCGCAGCACCACACCCACCACCATCGCAGCACCACACCCACCACCATCCCAGCACCACACCCACCACCATCGCAGCACCACACCCACCACCATCTCAGCACCACACTCACCACCATCCCAGCACCACACCCACCATTATCCCAGCACCTCACCCACCACCATCGCAGCACCACACCCACCATCATCCCAGCACCACACCCACCACCATCCCAGCACCTCACCCACCACCATCGCAGCACCACACCCACCACCATCGCAGCACCACACCCACCATCATCCCAGCACCACACCCACCACCATCCCAGCACCACACCCACCACCATCCCAGCACCACACTCACCACCATCCCAGCACCACACCCACCATTATCCCAGCACCACACTCACCACCATCCCAGCACCACACCCACCACCATCCCAGCACCACACTCACCACCATCCCAGCACCACACCCACCATTATCCCAGCACCACACCCACCATTATCCCAGCACTTCGCCCAGCACCACACCCACCATTATCCCAGCACCACACTCACCACCATCCCAGCACCACACCCACCACCATCCCAGCACCACACTCACCACCATCCCAGCACCACACTCACCACCATCCCAGCACCTCACCCACCATCATCCCAGCACCACACTCACCACCATCCCAGCACCACACTCACCACCATCCCAGCACCTCACCCACCACCATCCCAGCACCTCACCCACCATCATCCCAGCACCTCACCCACCTCCAACCCAACATCACACTCACCACCATCCCAGCACCACACTCACCACCATCCCAGCACCACACCCACCACCATCCCAGAACCACACCCACCACCATCCCAGCACCATACCCACCACCATCCCAGAACCACACCCACCACCATCCCAGCACCACACCCACCACCATCGCAGCACCACACTCACCACCATCCCAGCACCACACCCACCATTATCCCAGCACCACACCCATCATCCCAGCACCTCACCCACCATCATCCCAGCACCACACTCACCACCATCCCAGCACCACACTCACCACCATCCCAGAACCACACCCACCACCATCCCAGAACCACACCCACCACCATCCCAGCACCTCACCCACCACCATCCCAGCACCACACCCACCATCATCCCAGCACCTCACCCACCACCATCCCAGCACCACACCCACCACCATCCCAGCACCACACTCATCACCATCCCAGCACCACACCCACCACCATCCCAGCACCACACCCATCATACCAGCACCTCGCCCACCATCATCCCAGCTCCACACTCACCATCATCCCAGCACCTCACCCACCACCATCCCAGCACCACACCCACCATTATCCCAGGACCACTCCCACCACCATCCCAGCACCTCACCCACCACCATCCCAGCACCACACTCACCACCATCCCAGCACCACACCCACCACCATCCCAGCACCACACTCACCACCATCCCAGCACCACACCCACCATTATCCCAGCACCACACCCACCACCATCCCAGCACCACACCCACCACCATCCCAGCACCACACCCACCACCATCCCAGCACCACACTCACCACCATCCCAGCACCACACCCACCATTATCCCAACACCTCACCCACCTCCAACCCAACACCACACTCACCTCCATCCCAGCACCTCGCCCACCATCATCCCAGCACCTCACCCACCATCATCCCAGTACCTCACCCACCATCATCCCAGCACCTCACCCATCATCCCAGCACCTAACCCACCATCATCCCAGCTCCACACCCGCCATCATCCCAGCTCCACACCCACCACCATCCCAGCACCACACCCACCATCATCCCAGCACCACACTCAACACTATCCCAGTACCTCACCCACCACCATTCCAGCACCTCACCCACCACCATCCCAGCACCACACCCACCACTATCCCAGCACCACACCCACCACCATCCCAGCACCACACCCACCATCATCCCAGCACCACACCCACCATCATCCCAGCACCACACCCACCACTATCCCAGCACCACACCCACTACCATCCCAGCACCACACCCACCACCATCCCCGCACACTCACCACCATCCCAGCACCATACCCACCACCATCCCAGCACACCCACCACCATCCCAGCATCATATCCACCACCATCGCAAACGGCCTGTTTCCACACTGTGGGGAATCGAATCTAATCTCATCTAATTCTCATTCCTTGTGAGTCTCCTCTCAGTGAGTCCAGACATTCCTGGTGCATTTCAACATTGCCTCCAGGGCTTAAGAGCACCCTTTCCCCAAACAGGCGGCTTTCAATCTGGCACCATTTAAATCTCAGCAGTACTAAGGGCCCTCCTGTATGCATTGAACATGTGCATAATGTACAGCAGGCACCTTCAATCCCTTGAAGAATATCACTCATGACACCACTGCTAAGTCCTCCAGATTGGCTGTTCAATGTCAGTGTGGTTTCCCAGACTGACATCCCCAGTATCCAGGCACTGGTTACAGTTAATCAGCTGAAGTGGGCTGGGCCACTTTTTCCACAAGCCTGACACAGGACTCCCAGAGCAAACTCTCAACTCTCACAGCATGGGGTTACCAGGAGGGCACAGGGAATGCTTCAAGGATGTCCTGAAAACTTCCTGAATAATGCAGTATCCCAATGAACCCATGGGAATCTTCCGTCCAAAATTGCACAAACTGCATCTGAACATGTACTGCAGAAACTCAGCAAGGCTAATAAGACAGCACCTTCCAAACCCACGCCGACTTCCATGTGGTAGGACAAGGGGAGTAGACACGTGGGAACACCACCCCCTGCAAGTTCCCCTCCAATCCACTCACCATCCTAATTTGGAAATATATCACCGTTTCTTCACTGTCACTGGGTCAGAATCCTGGAACTCCCCTGTGAATGGTATTGTGGATCTACCTGCAGTATGTTGACCGAAACAGCTCAAGGAGGCAGCTCACCACCACCTTCTCAAGGGACAACTAGGGACGGGCAATAAATACTGGGCCCAGCCAGTGATACCCCAAGTTCCATGAGTGAATGACAGAAGAAGAAGCTGGCCACGTTTTGTGTCTCCAGCAGGCCCTTATGGAGGCCAAGCACAGACAGTGAACAGAGTGTGTGAACAATCCACAGAGCTGCCTCACTGGCACTGCAGTGTTCACTTACCTTTGGACCCACAACTCCACACCAGAACCACAAGAGAGTCATCTTTGACCCTGAAGGAGAAGATGGAGACAGCGAGCTGGAAAGGAAGAGAGTTGTGTTGAGAAGGTGAGAGAATGGCTCCAGATGAATTCCTCATTAAGACAGCCAGTGCAGACATGATAGGCCAAATGGCCTCCTTGTGAACTGTAACCAATGTCCATCGTGACAGGTTCAGATGCGCTAGCTGTCCACAGTTGACCTATCCTCGGTTTCCCTATCCAGAAATAGGCAGTGTAGTGAAGGGAAATTCCGCTGGCAAGGCTGAAGCAGACTTCTCTGGTCAAGCCTGATGTCCTTCACCCTGTCCCAAACATCTGGTCTGCACCTGCCAGTAGCTGCCTTTTGGAACAACCTGCTGAAAGGTGTGGGGAGCTGTGCCGCGCTGACTGTATCCAATATCTTTACAGCCATTCAGACAGACGAACCCAGTGCTGGTGTGTGTGCTCTGCACAGATCACCTCACCCTATCTCACTCAGTCAGCACATCCTTGTCTCCCCAACATTTCAGTGTACTTACCGTGTAATCCCAGAGGCTGCGGCCTCCTTTCAGGTGTTTGGCCAGAAGCCTCCACAGACTCTTTAACATTCCTCCTCCCTTTCCAACTGCTCCTGCCTCAGCCCCACTTGGGATCTTGTCCCCGAATCTATGACAGACAGACACCAAAATAATGTGGTGTTCATCATTCTTCCTGCAACACATTCTCCCTCCCTTTTGGTTGATCCTTCTTTATTTGCATTTTAACAGATACTTTCTCATCAACCTGCTCCAAGATATAATGTTGCAAGGTGGGACTTGAACTCAGACAGAGCAACCCTACCTTAACAATACTGCAAATCACAAATTAATTCCCAACATCTATTTGCCTTATTATTTCAAACTCCGAGGCATTTAGTATCCCCTTCACAGAATTGAATTGGAAATTGTTCACATTTCACATTTCTGGACGGCAACATTTGAAATCGAGGGCAGGAAAAGAGAGGCCTATGTGACCTGATAATAATGCATCATCCCTTGATACTGTCTGCTGCTTCCTGCAAGTCCATGGAGAGGCTGAAAAGGCAGAAAATTCTCTGGAGAATTCCCCGCGGAGTCTGTCAAAGGATCAGAATCGGTTCAGGACACCAGATGGATCAAAGGGAATCTCTAAAGCAACTTACTGCCACTGATTGTAAGGCACTTTGGGAATCCAAAGGTTGGGAAAGGTACTTGATGTAAGATCATTTATCTTGCTCCTTTCTTTCACTGAGACATTGGAATCTTCAATCAGGAACTTTGGTCTTGAAGACTGACTTCTGGTGAAAGATGGCAGTGGAGTAACATGGCTCTTGCCCAGGGCCCATCCGCTCCGATCTGCTTTCCTCTTTCACTTTATTTTCCTTTCCTTTTGGTTTTCTTTTCTGTGGTGGGTTGGCCAGCAGCAGCAAGGGTGGGCCACAAGCAGAGTGGCGGACGTGGCTGCTCATGGCGTTAGGAGGCGTTCTCCTGCCACAAGAGGGCGTTCTCCTGCCATTCGGGGCATGCGCCAGTGATCAGGGATAGTGGCCTTGGCAGCAGGAGACTCTTCAAGATGGTGGCGCTGGCAAGGTGACATCTGCAGCCGAGGCATGACTTGGCCTGGCTTGTCAGGGGCCCTGGTTGCTGGACAAATGTGGGCTCAGTGGTACATAAAACGGGCTGACTCCTACATGGGTGATTCTGGGGCAGGCTGTGGAGGTCTCCTGTGGCACAGACAGGGTCAGAGAGACTGTTATTCTCAACTTCTTACTTGGTTATTTTTCTAATTTACTCCTATAACCTATAATTTTGGACTATTTATTTCTTAACTTTTCTGATTTCATTTTATTTCCGAAGAATTTGATGCCAAGTATCTGTACCAAGGTACCCAGTGCCTAAAACGGCGTTGTAATGCGGCGATGGTGGACTTTTCACTGAACACATTTGAGTATATGTCACAATAAAGCTAGTTTAATTCAATTCAAGACAATAAGTCAGCATCCACTACACCAATCGACACTCTTCATTCACCATCTTACCACCCTTTGAGAAATCCAGTCTCATCCAACTTGACAGTAGCAACTGTAACGGAGCACATTTCATCAACACCGTCGTCTCTACCACATCAGGAGCCTGTTGAGGGCAGTGTAATTTCTCATTTCCATCCAGACACTCAGTGAAACAAGTTTGAGCAACAGATCCTGAGTGAAAAAATCAGGTTTATCCACACACAGACAAAGATACAAAAGAGAGAAGTGACCTGTCTTCCTTAAAGCAGGGCTGGCTGGAAATTCCACTTCACAATACGGGCCTTTATCTCAAAACAAATGGAAGGAAAATCAAGTCCGGTTCCACCAGGGTTGGATAACATCCCCTGCTCAAATTTTCTCTCTGTGTTCGGCTTGCACTGTTTTGGGTGGTGACTGGGATCGTCAGGAGCTCGGCACATTGGATGGAGTAGTGATGAAAGCCTGTGACAACATTATTATGGGCAATCTGTCATGGTATTGCTCTGTGGTGTGTCAGGATACACAAATCCTCTTTGAATCTGACTCTGGGTGATCCTCATGTTGTTGCTTCATTCACTTTCAATCCACTGCTCTGCTTGTCTCCCTTCTTATTTCTCTCTCATGCCAATAACTCTCTTTTGTGATGGTGTTCGAAGAGAAGGGGCTGTATTTGCATTGGGAGTACAAGGGCATGTAGCCCAATTAGCTTCCTTCCCATCATCTTACCTGACTAGTCCTGCTTCCTCACACCCATCGCATCCTTTCCCATTACTCATTACCAACTTCCATGTCCCTCTTGCCTGCATTGCTACTCCTGCTTCCTCCCTCTTGAATGAGCTGCTCACCCTGTTCTGCTCAGCTCTCTGTCACTCACACACCCATAAATCTCCATTCATTCCCACTACTTAGACTTGCTCTACTAAGGACAGTTGACACACGGCTGGAGGAGCAATAATTCGTTTCTCTCTTCCTCTATTATAATGATTTCCATCAAAGAGAATTGACTAGCTTTCAAAACCCAACTAATTTGTTTTGAAAATAAATCAAATTAGAATGAGGTAAGTTACTGCATTTCTGCAGTGTCTGTCTGGCCGACAGATATGAGAAGTTAGAATCTGTGCAGAGGTGTTCATACTTTGGTATTGATATTGATATGTTTGTGTTGGCAACACAATACAGGTGAGGTCATGAGCTGAGTTCAAAATGTGGTCTTTATCTCATTACAGTATTACACAATAAAAGACAAACTTCCCCACCCCTGTCTTTCTCTCCATTTTGTCCTGACTGCACTACCTCTCCCAAAGAAATGCTATAACAGATGTGTCATCACAACACACTCACTGCTCTCCCTCACACACACAGGCACATCCTCTTTGCTCAAAGAACAAATACTATGTGTGTTTACCTGAATGAAGCTTTGAAATGTCCCTTCTTGATCCTCTTCATTTAATTTGAAAAAAAAGGACAATCTACTTTAAACTGGAGGAAAAGTATTCCCTTGTGACAGCTGACGACAGCAGAAATTGCAACTTCCACACCAGATTTTTGAAAGGGGCTGTTTCCCAGTTTCAGGGATGAGGAAACATAATTATGGGGATGGAATTTGGCAGAGGTATTCAAAATCACGAAAAGCCTGCGCAGATTCAAAAGGAAGAAATTGTTCCCACATGTAAAACAGTCAAATTGAAACTAATTGGCAAATGAAGCACAAGTGACATCAGAGAAAGCTTTCTCATGCAGCAAGCGGTTCAGGTCTGGAATACACTGCCTGAGAGTGGGGTGGAGGCCAGGTCAGTTATCTGGAGAGGAACAATGTGCATGGTCACGGGGAGAAGGTGAGAGAATGGAGCAAAGTAAATTGCTCATTTGGAGAATCAGTGCAGACATAATGGGCTGAATGGCCTCCTTCTGTGCTGTTCACAACTCTGTGTGTCCATGAAGCCTTCAATTTAAGTGAGTAACTGAGGCATTAAGACATGATTTGATGAGTACCTTGCATCTCATTGTTGTGGAATACATGTATTTACATTTTTTGTGAAAACCTTCTTCACAAGTTCAGTTATTTTGGGTAAAAAAATGACAGTTGACTAAAAAAAAACTGAAGGCACTTTGAGAGCCTTGTTGGAGCTTGTTGAGCAGATTGCTTATCAGTTTGACGGCATTGTGCAGGCATTTTCCATTAAGGCATAAATTGAATTTAAACACAAGTGGTAACGTGAAAAGGTTGAGTGAAACACATAAACAGGAAGTTGAGGGGCACAGACAGGAAGTGAATGCAGATGTTACATTTTTCATTCAGTATGGTTATAAATGTAGATCTGCTGTGTAATTCTGGAAGTGTTAAACTTGTTCCATGTTTTCGACACTCGTCAGGTTTCCATGACCCCACTGATTCACTGCCACATCAGTTCAATCACACACCATCAAAGTTTAGTGACATTTCTTCCAGAGTTCATAATCAAGGCTAAAATTCATTGCACAATGGAAGGAGTGTCATATTTCAGAAGGCAGTTGCCAAGTCAATCATACTGTCATGGGTATGAAGTCACATGTTAGGCCAGATTGGGTAAGTACAGTGCCACATCCACAAAGACACACTCTCTCCACCACCGACACTCAGTGGCAGCAGTGTGTGCTGTCTGCAAGATGCACTGCAGGAATTCATCAAAGATCCTTAGACAGCACCTTCCAAACCATGACCACCACTATCCAAAGGGGCAAGGGCAGCAGATACTTGGGAACATCACCTCGTGAAAGCTCCCCTCCAAGCCGCTAACCATCCTGACTTGGAAATTTATTACTGTTCCTTCAGTGTCACTGGGTCAAAATCCTGGAATTCCCTCCTGAAGGGCATTGTGGGTCAATCTACAGCACATGGACTGCAGTGGTTCAAGAAGGCAGCTCACCCCCACCTTCTCAAGGGGCAACTAGGGACGGGCAATGGCAGCATTGACCACTTCTCTTGAATGAACAAAACTTTAGAAAGTTGAATGACATCAGTGAGCCAGATGGGTTTTTTTTTTGCAGTAATCAATGATAGCTCTGAGCCACCACTTTTGAGACGAGCTTCACATCCAGTTTTTAACTGACTTCAATGTTCACTAGTTGTTGCCATGGGATTTAATTCCAGAACACTAGTCCAGGTAACTAGTTAATTACTCGAGTGACTACACCACCAGTTCCACCAGATACAGACGATGTCAACGGAGTGCAACAGTCTGGACCAAACTCGCTGGGGTTGATGTGTCAGTCAGAGGTGTTGTGTGGTGACAGTGCGGTGTAACTGTAACCAGATCTGTATCAAAATGGATGCTGACCATTTCTATACTGTGACTGTTTACAGGTGATGGACTCAACTTGTGGGATGGGTTTGTGTCTCAGTGCCAGTGACCATGTGACATGAAATGATGGGGTATCCGATGGCTGTTGGGGAGAGGGAGCTAGTCAAAAGCTGCTCCAGAACAGATAACGGAATAACACAACAGACTGGACACCTCCATACACTGATAGGGCTCATTCCACAGATTTTGCATCCCAAATCCCAGTGGCAATAGAATGACTTGGGGTCGAAGGACTGAGAGCTTGCAGTCCAGGAGAGCCTGTACCTGGCCTACAGGTTATTGTATTGCTATGTCACCCTTTGGTATGATAGAAGAATATCTCAAACAACAAGTTCATTTCTGTAGCACCTCTCAGCTAGCTTATCATCCCAGGAATATCAATAAATGAAATTGGACACTGAAATCGTTAAACAATACTTCAAGGCTTGGCCAGAGAGGCAGGCTTTAAGCAGTATCTTAAAGGAAGAAAGTTATCGGCAGAGGAACAGAGAGATTCAAGGAAGGAATGCCAGGGATTGGGTCCCACGCAGTTGAAGGCACATCAACCAATGGTTGGGCGACCAAAATACAGGATGTGGACAGGGACAGAATTGGGACAGCGTAGAGACCTGGAAAGTTTGAAGAATGGAATAGGAAACACAGAGAAAAAGGAATGAGGCCATGGAATGATCAGAACATGAGGATGAGAATATTCCTTGGGAGGTTTTGGTGGACTGGGAGTTAATGTAGCTCAGCAACGGTGGGAGTAGGGTGGGCGAGCAGATGAGGGCAACAGAGACTGAGACAAATTTGAAGTTTTCAGAAGGATGGGTGATTGAAAAGCCTTCTGGTGTCAGCCGTCGCTGAGTTGGCTGCACTCTCAGCTCTCTGTTTCAAGACGAGCACCAGGGTTTGAGTGCAGTACAGCACTGAGGGAGTATGGTTGGAGGGGGTGACAGAGACTGTCTTTCAGTTGAGGTGTTCAGCTGCCTGCCAAAGTGGAAATAAAAGATGCCTTCTGATTATTTTCAAGAAATGAAACACAGGAGCAATACCTGGTGTCACGGGGTGATATTCCTCCTCCCATTACTGCAACAAAACGACAGAGTGTGGTGCACAATATTACAACAATGATGATACTTCAAAATGTACTTCACTGGCTGTGAAGCATTTGGAAATGTTGGGCATTTTTGAAAAGCCGACATAAAGACAAGTCTTCCTTCCTTTTCTGCAGGAAGAGAAGCTGATACTAGAAAGAGCAGCACCAGATGTTTGTGGCTCATCCAGCAGTTAGAATGTTATATTTGCTGGTGCTAGATGAATATGTAAATTACTAATATTATGGGAAAATGCAAACTAAAATAAATCCAGACTTACTAATTTGTTTTGCTGTTCTGCCCAAGCCATTCCTTAAGCTTGATGAGTCATGTTCTCCAACACTTAATGTGTAATTTGGGGGCTGTAATAAGCCTGTGGGCGGGTTTACCGCTCCTTATCAAATTTTTTCTTTAGTAATTTATTCACAGTTCTGAACCACTTTTGCCAAAAAATCAGTAGGTAAACACTGAGCAAGTAAGGATATGTGTGTGAGGGGGCGGCCTGGATAATTGGAGGCTGCTTGCTGCAGATTTGAAGATTGTGCCAAGGCTTTTTATTTCATGCCACACGTTCAAAGCACCCAACAGGATATCTTTTTGAAGGGAGGGCGGGGGGTGGGGGTGGGGGGGGGGGGGGGGGCGGGAAGGTGGAAAGGGCCAATTGGTCCTCTGAGGATTCACAACCGAAGAAGATACAAGGAGGAAAACGCCACATAGATGTAGAAGTGCAGAGCGTGCCTGGGGTCAACAATCTCCAACAAACTCCGTCCATTCATCAGCCTGAGATATGCTGGCCCTTCACGGACGAGTTCAGGAAAGTAAGGATTTTCCTTCTCGGTTTTCTGGCTCCCGCCTTTCCTGATTCCAGCTCATCAGTATTGCTTGAGTGTTGGTCCCCTCGTCCTGGCTACAGGGAGACCGTAAGTCAATCACTCACGACTTGATTCCAAGTCCCACACGTTTCTAGTCAGAAGCCAATTAGATAAGAATCCAAGGGCAAACGTTGGATAGTGAGGAGGAACAGAACATCCTTGTTCGAGAAGGCAGCTCACCACCACCTCAAAGGCAATGAGAAAAGGACAATAAATGCTGGCCAAGCAGTGATGCCCATCTCCTATGAACAAATTTTAAAAATCTGAGGTACCCTATTCCAGCCTAAATGCCAGCCCAATTATTAATTCCCTGTGGATTGGCCATTGAACTTGGAGCTTTTGCTTTTTCATGGCTTTGTGCATTGGGGGCAGAATAGAAAACTGATAGAAATAAGCAGCGATTGCTATCTCAAACTCACACTGCACGAAGCAGATAAAGCTGCTCTTACACTGGTAGGTGCTGTCTGCACTGAATACATTTGTGTTACCTGGAACATCTTGAGGGTTTTCTTTTCCACCATTTGGTCTTTAGTCCTGTGGATGTTTCCGCACCCTTCTCCATTGCTTGTCTCTGGTCAGCAGTGAGGTGTTAACTCTGATCCCAGTCAACTCGAAGTCCTGCTTGCAGGGGCCCTAATATGTTGTGCTGTTAGCAAGCTTGCTGGCCAATGTCATCCATTCTGTTGAGATAACGCAAATAATGGAGTCATTGCTGACTCTTCAAGACAGACATGCTGGAGATCCCTGTACCCTGGGCTACTTCCACGCTGAGCACTGAGCCAAGCAAGCTGATGTCTGAAATAACGCTGAGGCAGTGGAGTTCAAAGTTCAGCTTCTGTTGCTGACCTTTCAGAAAGATACTTGGAAAGGTTGAGAATATAATATTTGCAGCACCCTGATTGGTTCTTTTCCCCTTGGACTGTTTTTTGAAGTTGTGAACAGAATGGATACTGTGTGGGGACATATTCCTCCAAGTTGCACTGCTCTGACATCTGAGCGCTTACATTGTGTTGCACTGTTTTCATCATCGCCATCAAAGTTGCAACTGGGAAAACATCAAAGGACTTCTGGTTTCTTCCACTCCACCAGCGTGGCTTCCCCTTTTATTGGGGAACCTGTCAACGATACACAGAGGAATGGTGGAAACATCTGCACGTTTGTTGTCACACACCCCGACTCCATCTCTCAAGGCCACCCAAAGCTCTTCATTGAAGATTGACCTCCATTTGAAATCCATTTGACAAATGCAACAGAATTTTACACAGAGAGATCCCACAACAGCAGTCAGGTGAAGGTGCAGTTCATCTATTTTAACGATGGTGTTGATTGAAGGACAAATGTTTTGTGCCTCCTCACATTAAATGTCCACCAAAACAAGTGTTGGGTGTTGAATATTTTGCTGAAGACAGAACACCATCAACCAGCAGTGTTCTTTCAGCACTGCCCTTTTTGCCTCGAACCTGTGTATTCATGATGGAAGGTAAACTGATTTTTAACCAAGAGTGCAACAGTGAACTCATCAGTCTTGCCTATTTTTGAATTGGTTTGAATGCATTGCAAAATGCACTGTTGCCAGAAGAGACAGTCAATTGCTGGTACAAGTGGAATCCCAGCCTTGCATCAAGTGTCTGTAAATTTGCTGTGCTTAGGTTTCGGCTTATGTTTATTTATTGTTGCTGTGTTGACTGTGAGAGTATCAGTGCCATCGTATCTCCATTACATTGACATTATCTTTCTTTGCTGCGGCTGCCCCTTACCATGTCCTTATTGCTGCAGAGGAAGCACGCGTGTCTTGTTGACCCATGTTTGCATCAATCTATAGCTTCTGTTGTGGACTCGGCCAGACCACTCAAAACATTCCTGCGCAGGCAACCCAGACCATAACTTTGCAATTTGTTTCGGTGAGTGTACAGTGAGAATTATCCGGAGTCAGTCAGTGAGGTTGAATACTGGGTTTTAAAACAGACAGAAATTTATTCACAAAATTACACAATGACACACACAGAACAGAATAAAGAACCCCTACAGAACTCAGTCTATCCAAATGAGACTTGATTATGTTGTTCTGAATATTCACAACAGTCCCAATAAGCAAACCCCCTGAAAGATCAGTTTTAAAAAGGGAACAGATGCTTGCAGGTTGAAGTTGGAAGGGCAGAAAGAGAGAGATCCTGTTTTCACACAACTCACTGCTCAACTCCGAGCTAGTTCTGAACTGAACTGCCCAGCTAGAGAGCTGACTACTCCCCTTCCATTATACAGGTCACTTCTGAAACATGACCACTTTGGCCTGAAGGGCACAGTATCCTTGAGGTAAGGAACAGCTTTTAGGAAAAAAGGAACCAGCTTTGTGACATTTCTGAGATAACAAGAGCATGATGTTCAGGTTAACAGCTGCCTATTCTGAATGCAGCATCTGAAATTGGAAAGGGATGTATCCAAAGGATTTTGCTGGCATTTTCACAGGGTGAGAATAATTGCATGAGGGGTTGCATTAATCTTTCATTTTCATTTGGAGCTTGGAAATGCTCCTGTGAAATGCCTAGGAATATTTTACAAGGCGAGGCACTTTATAAAAGGCAGGTTAAGAGGCAAAGAAGAAACTTTTGTCACGAGATTGATGTGCTGAGGCATAAAGAAGAACCTTTCAGACTGGATAATGAAACTGGGTGAACCAAACATGGACCATAATTTGACAAGTGTTTTACTGTACAGCATTGGGACAGAATTATATCACATTCAATTGCAGTGGGCAGATAGGTGGCAATTGAAGTTCAATACAGAGGTTTTGCATTTTGGTAAAAAAGAACTTTGAGAGGCTATCTCAGAAAGTAAACGTGCTCTTTTAAAGGGTGTGCAGGAGCACAGTACATGTATGTGTACATGTATGTACATAAGGCATGAAAGGTGGCAGGACAGGCAAGGGGAACTGTGAATAAAACATCGAGTTCTAGGTGTCATAAATCAGGACATAGAATACAAGATTGGGGAGATGATGATGAAACATTTATGACACTGGTTAGACCCCAGTTGGAGTACTATGCACAGATCTGGGTGTCACACTTTGGGAAGAATGTGAACACACTGGAGACAGTGTAGAAAAGGTCGATGATAATGGTTCTAGAAAGTGGACCCTTCAATTATGAGGAAAGACGGAAGAAATTGGAACTGCCTTCCTTGGAGAGGAGGAGGCTCAGAGGAGATTTGACAGAAGTTTTCAAAATTATAAGGGGTCTTGAGGGAATAAGAAGTGTGGAACGGGTCCCACTGGCAAACAGATCAAGAATCCAAGGGCACAGTTTCAAAGTGTTTTGCAAAAGAAGCAAATGCGAGTTGAGAAGAAACTTTGTACACAGCTAGTAGTTAAGGTCTGGAATGCACTGCCTGGAAGTGTGGTGGAAGCAGGTTCAACAGAGGCATTCAAGAGGGGCATTTGATGGTTATTTAACCAGAAACAATGTGCAGGGAACAGGGAAAAAGCAGGACATTGGTGCTAAAAGTAAAAATGCTCAGAGAACAGTGGAGACATCTTGGTGCGCATTTCCATCAGTCCCTGAAGGGAGTGGGACAGGTTGACAACATGGTTTAGAGGTTGTTACCTTTATTAGCAGAGGTGCAGACCGTAACAGCAGGGAGGTAATGTGGAAGCTGTATTAAATATTGGTTATGCCACAGCTAGAGCATTGTGTGCATTTCCATCATCCACATTGTAAGAGTGATGTGATAGCACTAGATGGGGTGCAGAAGAGATTTACCAGGATGTTTCCTGGCCTGGAGAGTTTCAGTTATGAAGGAGAGATTGGACAGACTGGCTTGTTTTCCGAGAAGCAGAGGAGATGGAGAGGGGAGATCGCTGAGATGTATGAAATTATGGGAAGCAAAGATATGGGAGACAAGAAGGAACTTTAGTCCTTGCTGGAGGGATCAATGACCAGCAGGCATAGACTTAAAGTAAGAGGCAGGAGGTTTTGTGGAGATGTGGGGACATTGTTTTTCATTCAGAGGATGATGGAAATCTGGAACTCACTGCCTATAAGGATGGTAAAGGCTGAAACCTTCATTACATTTCAGAAAGCAGATAAGGCTTTGAGTCAAGGGCTGGAAAATGAGATTAGAAGAGTTAGGTGTTGGTTTTGACCAGCACATGGTTGATGGGCTGTCGAGCCCTTTTCTGTGCAGTAGATCTCTATGGCTCTGTGATGCATCCTTTAGCACTATAACAATTCTGTTATTCAATACAGGGCAACAAATTCTGCTCATTCTGTAGACTAAATTCTGCAAAATATACCATTACTCCAACTGGGAATTTGACCAGAGCAGTTTATTGAAAGCAGAAACACTTCCCTGGTTTGTTTTGTTCTTATCTTAAATTATCACACCAAGTCCAAGCAGAACAAGGTGATTTCATCCCATATTTCCACCCTGTTTTTTCTCTTAGTCCGAACATTGTGGTTGTAGGGCTGGTGTCAGACAAAGAGAGAAAGGGATTTTGTATTAATTTTAAGATGCCGTTACATCCGATTGGTTTCTGGGCTAAGTTTCTATGGTGAAGAGGGATCATACATCAAACACTATATTTCACTGCAGCGAATTATAATTTCTCTCTCCGCTGTGATAAACTACAACAGGCACAGACACTGTAAAAAAAAATTATCCAGTGTAATTAAAAAGCATTTACATAAAGGAAACATTTTGTTTTCAAATTAAGGGTATGTAGGTAATGGCAGGAACTCCAGTGGTGGAACATCTGCTCAGCCAGCTGTTCTTACTTAGTGGAGCCAGAATTTATGGATACGATACGACACAAGTGCACAGTTATTGCAAGGCTCCAAAACAGGCTCTATCATTTTCTTTCAGAAGCTTCCTTCACTGTAACCACATAACACATGGAATCCCTTCAGCTTTACTGACAAGCCACATCTAATTGGAGTTAAGAGCAAAGAGTCTGCCCAACAAGGCCAGGGGAAACTGCGATCACTGAACAAAGGAGAGTTTCAGATGTGAGTGGGAAAAGGAACCTCCCAAGTCATCAAGACAATCTGAGCTTGTCGATGGGTGCTTTTTACATTAAATCTCGTTCTGAACATGGAATTACCAGAAAATGGGACTGTATCCAATGTCGCAATTCACTACCTCTGTCTTGAGAGTGCTTTTTTGAATATGGCCGTTATCCTGTCAGAATCCATCTCTTGACGACAGAACTTTGAGATGTATGTATTCACACCCTCCCTTGTGAGTGCTCATCGTTGAAAGCTTACTAAATAACATACCTGCACACGAACCACGGCACGCCCAAGTGAAATCAAGACAGATTCAGAAAGGTTGCACCTTTCCATAAATATTGTGAGCAGTGCTGAAAGCAACACTGACCCAAATAGATTCCAAATAAGTCCATGTTTGTCGAGTCTATTATCATGAAACAATTAATCCAGAAACTCAGCTCAAGTTCCAGAGACCTGGGTTCAAATTCTGCCACAGCAGATAATGGAATTTGAATTAAATCGTTTTAAAAACCTGGAAGTAAGAGTCTACTGAAGGCAATGAAACAATTGTCGATTGGCAAAAAAGCCCATCCTGGAGAATAAATTCTTTCTCAACATTTCCAGATCTGTCCTTCTTTTCTGCTTTATGTTTCAAGACAAGTAGATCTGTTTGTTGAGATCCTTCTATGCTAGGCTTGTTGACGCATTTTTTGGAGGCAACGATGAGTTGTTCAGAGCAGAGCATCCATGTGCACCATCAATGTGAAATTTCAGAAAGCCTCTGTTTTGAAGTGCCCCCAAACAATGGGAGAAAATCGGTTTTCTCACATCTCCTGCAGCTGTACAACATATCAGAGGTATGTGATCCTCTGTACCTCTACGAACAGGGGCAGCAGCTTTCTTATGAACACACAACTGACTCCCAGTCAACATACTACATTTGAAAAGAGACTCTTGAGTGGTTGTGATCCCCTTCACAACAGGAGTACCAGCAGCCATTTGCTTCTGCTGAGTTGCAAGTTATTTCATGGACACAACACATCGGGGAGGCTGTAAAAGTGTCAAAATTAGCAAAACACTTATCAAGGATGGGTCAGGAGATCCCAACTGCTCCTTCACAGCAGGGATATTGTCTGCTGAAAGCTAGCAAACGTGGCAGGCATGACTTTCTGATGGAAAAGGACAGAGTCATGGTTTTTGGGAAGCCAGGAAAAGCTCAGGTTAACATATCCTGCTGGGAAAGGCTCTGCTGTACACTCACTGCTTTTCCATGCCCTGTCTCTTGCCATGCAAGTCTTCAGCATTCTAAACTCAAAATGAAGGGGGTGTCATTCTGCTTTTCATTCACAGGATGTGGCTGTCACTGCTATGTCAGCATTTATTGCCCATCCCTAATTTATCAGACAGAGCTGAGAGCCAATCACATTGCTGCGGGTCTGGAGTCATAGTAGGCCAGACCAGGTAAGGCGGCAGACTCCTTCTCTAAGGGACATTAGCAAACCAGGTGGGTTTTACAAAAATCAACAATGGTTTCATGGCCACCATAAGACTCTTAATTCCACAGTTTTACTGATTCAAATTCCATCATCTTCCTAGGCAAGATTTGAACCCAGCTCTCCAGAACATGACCGGGATCTCTGGATTAACTGCCAAGCGATAACACGAAGAGGTCATCACAAGTGAGTCTCCTTGCTTGCGTATGCGACATGTCAGGAGTCAGCTGGGTTTGTGATCAATGCCACCTAGGGAATGACTGAAATGAACTCAGTGAGCATGGTGACTGGAGGACTGATGGACTGAAGAGGACAGATTATCTGGTCATGATCCCACTGCTGTTTGTGAGAGCTTTCTGTGCCCAGGCTGGCAGGTCCTGGATGATTATTGCCATGCAGGCAGAATCTGAGTCGAGCTCAGCCTGAGCGGGCATCAGATCCTACATTAATCTGATTCGTGAATGAGCCAATGGAGCAATATATCTCCCCAATGACAGTGACTACACTTCAAAAACCGCCCTTGAGCACTTTGGGGTAACATGGGATTCTGAAGGTCAGTTGATAAATGCAACAAATGCAAGTTGGTTTATGTCATAATGATCAGGAGAAAGTAACAATGGGAGAGGCTATTGAGAGGTCTCAATGTTGCTGATTTTCCTGGACATGTTCCCACAGTTTCACAGCACACTGACATATCTATCCCATTGGTACACTTGTGGAATGTGATCTCTAAAAGTTTAAAAAGACATATCTATGTACATCAACACATGGTTTCTCAGGAATTGTGATCCTTCCATTTCAAGTCACATGTCCAAGTTCCGTAAGGCAAAGGACAGATTTGAGGATTCTCAGAGTGAAGTGAAATCTTCACGAGACACACATCTCCGACTATTCCCGCAAATTAGCAAAGCTGGCAGAGAGTGAGGCTGCAGTGTTTGGGGCCACCCTTAGCTAGAATTGCTGAGTGCATGATCCAGGAATGGGGACTGGTTAGTTTAGATGTTCCCAGCACAGAGCAGGTCTTGGAGCTAAGCTGATTGAAGAATCATTGCACCATGGGTCTGGATTTCCCATCAGTTTAACTGAGTGGAGGCAGCCAATCTGTAGTTTCTGGTATGGACTTGTTGCAAGTACCACTTGTTTTCTCACAGTATATTTGTGAATGGTTTTCATCCCTTGGTTTGACTCTGGCATTCGAGCACAGAGGTTACCAGGAATTAGAGAGACTTGTCATTTCCCATTTGCTATTGATCGATGATCTATCCTTACTGCATCATTTCAAATCTTTTGAAGTTTCTTTACACAGACTAGTTGACTCAATGGCTGCTCAAGAAGCCTTGAAAAGTGACGATACCAAGTGCGTACTATTTCCTGCCAGAAAACATCAGCCCCATCCTCAGGAGACAAATATCTTGGAGCTCTGAACTGGGCCAATTTCACCAGCCATTGAGACGTCATGTCAATGAACTGAGTTGTGCTCGAGGTGAATCTTCATTTTCTCAAGACTTCAGGGCAATTCGAGAAGGTTGCCAAACCAGCTTGTGAAGGATGAAAGTGGACTGTAATGCATACCTTGACAAAGGCTTTATTTACAGAATGCAGAATTACATCAACCTGTTTCCTGTCTGCTCCCTTCCCTCAACCCCAACCATCATGTACCTTCCTTTAAACTGTTTTTAAAATAGATTGACTAAAGTCACTAAATAACAAGTTGACAGCCCCTTTGATGGAACCTGTACAAATTTAGATCAAAATACCATACATTCCAGGTCCCGTGATGTTCACTGCTTGCAGAAAGCCTGAAGGCCTAGAGTCAGACAGATGTACAGCACAGAAACAGACCCTTTGGTCCAACCCGTCCACGCCGAACAGATATCCCAACCCAATCTATTCCCACCTGTCAGCACCCGGCCCATATCCCTCCAAACCCTTCCTATTCATATACCCATCCAAATGCCCCTTAAATGTTGTAATTGTACCAGCTTCTACCACATCCTCTGGCAGCTCATTCCATAGAAGCACCACCCTCTGTTTGAAAAAGTTGCTCCTTAGGTCTGTCTCACCCCTCTCACCGTAAACCTATGCCCTCTAGTTCTGGACTCCCCCACCCAGGGAAAAGACTTTGTCTATTTACCCTATCCATGCCCCTCATGATTTTATAAACCTCTACAAGGTCACCCCTCAGCCTCCGACGCTCCAGGGAAAACAGCCCCAGCCTGTTCAGCCTCTTCCTATAGCTCAAATCCTCCAACCCTGGCAAAATCCTTGCAAATCTTTTCTAAACTCTTGCAAGTTCCACAACATCTTTCCGATAGGAAGGAGACCAGAACTGCATGCAATATTCCAACAGTGGCCTAACCAATGTCCTGTACAGCTGCAACATGACCTCCCAACTCCTGTACTCAATACTCTGACCAATAAAGGAAAGCATACCAAACGCCTTCTTCAAGATCCTACCTACCTGCGACTCTACTTTCATTGTGCTACGAACCTGCACTCCAAGTCTCTTTGTTCAGTAACACTCCATAGGATCTTCCCATTAAGTGTATAAGTCCAGCTAAGATTTGCTTTCCCAAAATGCAGCACCTCGCATTTATCTGAACTAAATTCCATCTGCCTAACAATGGACTCAGTATTCTAACTGTGCAAGCACATCGGGGCGCAGGCATAACTGCAGAAGAGAGGCAGGCAGGCTGAGAAGCTCATCGATGACCGACTGTCTGGAGCTGCCAAAAACCACCTGGACCAGACACCCAGTGCTGGACCCGACTCCCAGTGCTGGACCCGACTCCCAGTGCTGGACCCGACTCCCAGTGCTGGACCTGACTCCCAGTGCTGGACCCGACTCCCAGTGCTGGACCAGACACCCAGTGCTGGACCTGACTCCCAGTGCTGGACCCGACTCCCAGTACTGGACCAGACACCCAGTACTGGACCAGACACCCAGTACTGGACCAGACACCCAGTGCTGGACCCAGCCTCTGCACCCAGTCACCAAAAGTTAGGAATGTCACAGGAACAAGTACAATCAAAAACCACCACCCTCAGAAAATTGAGCTGGGGTTTTTGCCTAATGTACCCTGTGTACACACAGGTTCCTCCGGCTTTTTCTTTAATTGCCGACTGCACAGTACTGCTGTGTGCAACGTCCTGGGAGCCAAATCCCTGATGGGAATGGAGAGGACCCTCCCATCTGGATTGTCTCACCAGGTAACCCCAGCACCTCAGGCTGGTAGGTCAGAAGACCATGACTATGTCTGGATGGTTGATGAGGGTAAGGAAACAATGGGTGAACAGCAGTAGCCTGATCTGTACACATCTTCACCAGAGGAGAACAGCACTGAGGGAATTTCCACAAGGTGGCTCAAATTGTGGGGCACTTGTGAGATTAAGGGGTCCAAGGCCAATGTGGAATTCCAACAGATGGAAGGTCCGCTCAGATGGGGGTCCACCGAATGCCTGAGCTGCCTTGACACTACGATCTGTGTCCCGCTCCTTTGAAAGTTTCTCTTTAGAAAGAAAGTTTCTGATCAACCTGTTCCAAGATGTTATTACACACCACTGGAGCAGGTGAGACTTGAACCCTGCCTCCTAGGTCTGAAAGAGGGGCACTACCACTGCACCACAAGAGCCCTTTTTTCTTTCTCTGTACTTTGTTAAATAATGCAGTATATTTTAACTAAACAGTGAACAAATATGACTAACATTCGGAAGATGGGTCAGTGGACCGGAAACGTTAACTCTGCTGTCTCTCCACAGATGCTGTCAAACCTGCTGAATTTTTGTTTTTGATTTTTGTCATTGACGTGGCATTCCAGCTTTGTGTGAAAAGCACAAACATATCTTCTGCAAAGCTATCCCTAAAGCATAAGTGACCAACTTTGATGAATGTCACAGGATCACTGTCACTCAGCAATGAAGAACCAAAGTTGACGTTACAGGCAGTGACTTGACACACTTGACTCGACACACATGTCTGGTGCTAGGGTAGTTTCTAAAACTATTAATGGAAAAAGGAAGTGAGGTCTTGATGACTTTAAATAGTAAGACAGAAAAATAAAAACTTCAACCGCTTGATGACCACATCACAGGTACCATCACATTATTAACAACTATCAATGGGACGATAGCAGGACTGACTTCACACAACTTCCTGCAGCACTACTTCATCTTTCCTACTTCTCTGATGCAAAAGCAGTGACCAAATCTGCCACAAATAATGTACTGTGATAAGTTTTTGCTGTTCCAGACAGCAAGAGGTACTGCAGATTGAATTCCTATTAACATCTCAAGCTACTGCTTTCGTTTGTAACAACACAGTATGGCAAAGTTCAATAGCTTGCATTTTTCAGAGGGTGTCTGAAAATACAAAAGCGCCTCAGTGTGCTGCCATTTCATTTGTGGTTACTGTATCTGTTATGAACTTGCAGCGGGAGCACAAACAAGGCTTCACTGGAAGATGCAGTACAGTTCCAGGACTGAGAGCTTGGTCAGCTGCACTGGGGTAATTCCTCCTGGTGAGCTAACCCTGGGGAGCACCACCACTGTGGTCATGTTATCTTAGACTCCCGGTCACCAAAGGAAGCAGAAGATTCAGAAAAGGTTCACTCACGTAATTGGTGTCTGAAGAGGAAAGATTGAGCACGATGGGCCGAAACCCATTGGAGATTAGAAGAATGACAGGTGACCTTTTTCATACATGCAAGATCATGAGGGGTTCTGACAAGGTGGGTGCTGGGCCAAACTAGGATGAAGGGAAATATTTGGAGAGGTATCCCCTTTGAAGGTAAATACAAGGAGAATTTTTGCTTTCAGAGAGTTGTCAGTCTGTGGAACACTTGCCAAAACAGCAGTGGAGACTAGGCCACTGAATCAATTCAAGGTTGACTTCTACAGATTTTCAAAAGTCAAGAGAGCCATAAGAACATAAGAACGAAGAATAAGAGTTGGCCATCTGGCCACTCGAGCCAGCTCCGCCATTCAATAAGATCATGGCTGATATTTTCATGGACTCAACTCCACTTACCTGTCGTCTCATCATAATCCTTAAATCCTTTACAGTTCAAAGTTCTAATTCAAGGGTAATGGGTAGAGGAACAGCATAGTGGCACTCAGACTGTGATCGTATTGAATAGCGGTTCTGGCTCAGAGGGCCGAATGGCCTCTCCCTGCTCCCACGTCCGATGAGATTGACATGGAGACATCTGTGTCCAGTGGAGACGGCAGCGCAGGATGACATTGCCTGAACAGCCTCTTTTCCAAGGTCACCTGGTGAAAGTGAAACTGATCGACCTTTGAAACATTGTGCAGACCTCAATCTCATCCCTTTTGGTCATGGTGCTGCATACAATGGTAATCAACTGCATCTTGGAACAGAATTACACTGAACACTGAGTCCTGGTTATATCAGCATGTAGTCTCTCACACTGCTTCCAACTTGTCACTCTAAGTTCCTCGGTATGACAGGGATGTTCTTGTACAGTGTGCAGGCTCCTCTCAGTGATCCAGAGAGTGCACTCCCACACCATATACCAGGTCTGCAGAGCACTGTAACTGACACTGAGGGTGAAGAGTTGGCAGAAGGCAGAATCAGGATGGGGGGGGGGGGGGGTCACTTCCTTCAGGATGCAGGGGTTGGGGGTGGGGGGGGTGGGGGGAGTGTTGCAATGATCCAGTCATTTTATTGCTGTACAGTTAATCCAGAGACTCAGTTACGTCCTTGGGACCGGGTTCAAACCCTGCCATGGCAGATGGTGGAATTTGACTCCAATAAATTTCTGGAACAAAAAGTGTGCAATGTTGACCATGAAATCATCATCAGAAAAATTTCCCTGGTTCACGAATGCCCTTTCGGGAAGGAAACTGCCACCCTTACCAGGTCTGGCCTACATGTGATTCCAGTTGGATTTTGTTTCTTGTGTTGCCGAACCATATTATGGTAATTAACATTCACACATGCCTGCTGACTGACGTTCAGAAATGAAAAACTCGATTTGAGGAATGGAGCTTAAGCCTTTGGATAACTTAAATGTAATGCTTGATCTCAGTTCAAGTGATATCTGCTGATTGTTAAATAACCAGAATTTTTTTAAAATTAAAAATTCTATCAACTGCCTCCCCACCACCCCTCTGACATTCCCTCCACACATCACCTGTATTTTGATGAACTGAATACTTCATCGAAAATCAAACTTTCAAAGGAGGAGCTCTATTCTGGCAGGTTGCGTTTGGTGGCCATGATTGGCTCTGCCAGTTGCTGGCACAGTAAAGTTGAGGAAATGTCCAGTTGATGCGTTGACATGTTGAGGGACACTGTCAGACTGAGCTGCTCCTGGGTGCCCAGGTCATCCCTCCTCGGGCCTGGGTCGAGGGGAAGGCAGTGGAAATGTTGCTGAGCTGGCCCCCGAGTGAGCCAGTGTGCAGTGTGCTGAACCCAAGGGGGCAACTTCCTGCATACTATCTACCCCTCACTGCCACATTGAAACTAAAAGGGTTGGTAACTGCTGATTTATTTTGTAGACTCCACCATTTGCAAATTCAAGTGGAGTGAATGCAATTCAGGCAAACCGATACTTGTCAGTCTCAGCTTTTGACATTATACCATGAAAGGAGACTTTAACCTCGCTAATTCAAGATAAGCCTGTGCCTGAAAAGGTGTCTGAAAAGTTTCTAGTCTATCAAAATATAAGAATCAGGAACAGGAGGAGGCCATTGGGCCCCTCCAGCTTGCTGCACCATTCAATACCATCATGAGTGATCCAACATTCTCCACATCCACTATCCGGTGGATTTCTGTAACCCTTGATTCATCTCCTCATCAACAATGTATCTCCAGCCTGCCCATTTGACAATATTCAGTACGTTCCAACATTACAACAGCAACCACCCTTCACAAAGTACTTAACTGATTCTAAAAGGCCCAGAGGAGGTCTGTGGGGTCAGAGAGGCACTATATAAATACAATTTTCCCTTCTTAATATTAATTCAATATTACCATGGTGGAGTCCTATCTTTCCGAACCGGGCTGGTGCTGCTGTGCTTAAAGCAATACTCATGAAAATTTATGCAAATTTTGTTGGCTAATCTTTGATCAAAGGAACAACTACAGTAGAACCAATGAGAAATCAATAAAAACTGACAGAAATAGAACGAGAATAATGTTTCACCAGGCACTGTTCCATTACACAGAAGCATCGAACAGTCTGTGGTTAAAAACTCAGTGACCAACTTGTCCTGCGGAGTTACGTATTTCCTTGATCATCAAACATTATTTGTAACAAAAGATTTCCTCATTTAGAACTCGGTCATCTCTCGAATTTAAAACAAAAATCATTCTGAGAAAAAAGAAATGTATGTGACAATGTTTGGGTTTAAATGCTGCTCTCGAATTTTATGAATGTTTAGTATTTGGGGTATGTTCCAGTAAATAGGTGCAGCTGAAACAGAAAACAAATGTCCTGCCTTCTTACATGAAGCTTCGAAATTGGATGGAAGCACATCAGGCAGAGGGGGTGTGTGTCTGTGTGTGTCTCTGTGCGTGTGTGGGTGCAGCAGGAGGATCGACACAGTGCTAGTGTTTGCTCAGAAACTTACACGTTCTGCTGCCCATTGTGCCATGACCTATCCCCCCACCTCCCCCAAACACAGAGCCTACAGAACAACAGGAGCACTGCTCTCCCAACATCTGACAAACCACTTCAATGCTACTCTGAAGGCTGTGTTGGTAATCACACTTTCTCTTTGGGTAAAGTCATGTTGTGAGTCATCTCAGTGTGTTGTTCAGTGAGCAGTACAGTGAGGGAGAGTACCGTGTCAATGCCCACACAGTCAGTGGCTGATCTCAGTCAGGTCACCGCTCAGCTGCTGCCTCACAGGGTCAGACAGGGTTAAAAGCAGAATACTGGGGTCGGGAAGGTTGCCTCTCCGAGGCTGAGAACAGCAGGCGTTGTGAAGGGGCAGGAGGCAGAAATAAGGGCGATGGGGCGGTCTGGCAGCACCCACCTTGGGCAAAGACAAAATGCTAACACTGCTGGTGCAGACACAAGGGGCCCAGTAGTCTCCTTGTGCATGTTGACGACTCATGGCTTGTGCACCCACACTTGGCACTGACAATGGCTGGGCTGGAAGCCTGACAGCAGAAGAGCCTGGTGAGACCGTGTCCCCAACCAGGAACAGCCCACCCCCTCAACTATTCTCCTCACAGCCCATCCACACAAAACCCCACCCACACAGATCCTACCCCTTCAATCCCCGCCCATCTCCCAGCAATGAGTGTGAATAAATATCTGAGCAGGTGGATACAACAGCATGACAGAATAATAACTTCAAATACTGATCCACTCTTCCTCTACAGAGACTCCACCACTAACTGAGACAGCCCCTGCTCAGAGAAACTGAAGTGTACAGGAGTCCCCTTGCCTCGGATCCTCCTAAATCAGTTTTCATGTTCCATGAGCATTTGTAAAATTGTATGGGCTAATTCAAATGTGAAATCTCGGGACAAGCCATTAATTATATGAACTCGTGAGATGATATTAAATGATGTCAAATATTTTCCTCAAGTTATACCCTCTTACCAGTACATGTCCTGGCAACATGGTGTGATTTTGTGAAATTTTGAACAGCAGCAAGGTATCATATTATTTGCCAGAGGAGAATTCAAATCCTATTCTGGATTGACACTTTCATTTCTGTTCCTCAGTGAACTAGTTTCACTGGTATTGAGAGTGGAAACCAGAAATGAATGTGCCCTCTCAATCAAGAAAAGAGTATCTTTGACACCAACATTGTATTACCTCTTGGGTCTAGGACAAAACTGAAGAAGAGTTCGAACAACATTTACTGGGATAACAACCACTTGGATTTTCCCAGCAACTTTAATATGAGAAAATATCCCAAGGTATAACAAGCAAAACACAAGGCAGTAGGAGGACACCTAAGAAGGAAATCAGGAGGGCAAAAAAGGGATATGAGATAGCTTTAGCAAATAGGGTTAAGAAATATCCAAAGGGATTTTATAAAACATGAAGGACAATAGGGTAACCAGGGAGAGAATAGGGCCCCTTAAAAATCAGCAAGGCAGCCTTTCTGTGGAGCTGCAGGAGATGGGGCAGATACTAAATGAATATTTTGCATCAGTATCTACTGTGGAAAAGGACATGGAAGATATAGAATGTGGGGAAATAGATAGTGACATCTTGAAAAATGTCCATATTACAGAGGAGGAGGTGCTAGATGTCTTAAAACGCATAAAGGTGGATAAATTCCCAGGACTTGATCAGTTGTACCATAGAACTTTGTTGGAAGCTAGGAAGGTGATTGTTGGACCTCCTGCTGAGATATTTGGATCATCGATTGTTACAGGTAAGGTGCTGGAAGACTGGAGGTTGGCTAACGTGGTGTCACTATTTAAGAAAGGTGGTAAGGTCAAGCCAGGGAACGACAGACCGGTGAGTCTGACATTGGTGATGGACAAGTTGTTGGAGGGAATCCTGAGGAACAGAATTTACATGTATTTGGAAAGGCAAGGACTGATTAGGGATAGTCAACATGGCTTTGTGCGTGGGAAATCATGTCTCATAAACTTGATTGAGTTTTTTGAAGAAGTGATGAACAGGATTGATGAGGACAGGACATAATCTATGTGGACACCCAGTAAGGTGTTTGACAAGGTTCCTCATGGTAGACTGGTTAGCAAGGTTGGATCACATGGAATACAGGAGAACTAGCCATTTGGATACAGAACTGGCTCAAAAGTAGAGACAGGATGGTGGTGGAGGGTGTTTTCCAGAGATTGGAGGCCTGTGACCAGCAGTGTGCCACATGGATCAGTGCTGGGTCCACTGCTTTTCGTCATTTATATAAATTATATGGATGAGAACATAGGAGGTATAGTAAGTAAGTTTGCAGATGACACCAAAGTTGGAGATGTAGTGTACAGCGAAAAAGGTTACCTCAGATTACAACGGGATCTTGATCAGATGGACCAAATGGGCTGAGGAGTGGCAGATGGAGTTTAATTCAGATAAATGTGAGGTGCTGCATTTTAGGAAAGCAAATCTTAACGGGACTTAGACACTTAATGGTAAGGTCCTAGGGAGTGTTGCTGAACAAAGAGACCTTGGAGTGCAGATGGAGTTTACTTTAGATAAATGTGTAGTGGTGCATTTTGGAAAAGCAAATCAGGGCAGGACTTACATATTTAATTTTAAAGTCCTGGGAAGTGCTGCTGAACAAAGAGATCTTGGAGTGCAGGTTCACAGTTGCTTGAAAGTGGAGTCACAGGTATTAGGACAGTGAAGATGGTGTTTGGTTTACGATCCTTTATTGGTCAGAACATTGATTATAGGAGTTGAGAGCTGAAAATGTGTTGCTGGAAAAGCGCAGCAGGTCAGGCAGCATCCAAGGAGCAGGAGAATCGACGTTTCGGGCATGAGCCCTTCTTCAGGATTTTTCAAGGAGGAGGAAAAGGTGGAAAGGTTTAGCAAGGGAGTTGCAGAACTTTGGCAATCGGCAGGCGAATGTACAGAGGAGCAATTGAAATTTGGGATGTTCCAGAGATCAAAAATGGAGACCTTCAAAAGTTTTGAGGTTACATAATTCAGAGGAGTGAAACCATGAATGGATTTGAAAGCAAGGATCCAAATTTTCAAATCAAACCTTACAGCTGTGTGCTTTGATCTTGGTGTAAGAATGCATGAAATAAGGACAGCAGTCAGCCATTCAGCCCCCAAACCTGCCTTGCCATTCAGGAAGATTCTGGCTGATCTGACCTGTGCCTCAACGTCTTTTCCATGCCAATTCAGTAAAGCCGTCAACTCCCTGATACTTCAAAAATCTATTGACGACTTCTGAATATTTTCTTATGGCACAATAAAAGTCAAAGGGTAAGAAGACTTGCTGTTATTCAACATATTCTCCCCTCTCAAAGAAACCTGCCAGGTCAATATTATTGACATTATTGGCAACTGGGAGACCCAATGCATGCACAGTAAAGGTGCCAGAATGAGTTGAATGATTCTGAGACAGAAGAATGTCGGCCCGAACACACTCTTTGCCTTGTCTTGTGCTGGCAGGATATTTCTTTCAAATGAAAGGCAGTGAAGATGTTCATCACTGTGAATGTAGCTGTTGTCATACATTAAAGATGTGATGAAAGAGCAGCTGATCTGTTTGTTTTGGTGTTGGCTCAGGGAGGAACAACAAAGAAGGACAACGTAATGCTCTTATTCAGAAATACCAGAACAGAGCGACTTGGCTTCAGGTTGATACGTGATCTGGATTCATCAGACCTTGTGTTAAATCAACCCAACTGAGCACAATTAAAGTCTCCAGTTGCAGTACTGGGTGAGAAGTGATTCAGGAGAAGGAGGATTGTCTCCTTCACACATGGACAAAACAGGGAAACAGGAGGCGCCTATGGTGAATTTAAAGCATACTTTGTCACTGGATCTGTAATGATGGTTCACCATGCAGTTAGCTTTCAGTAATAAATGATTATACAAAATCTGCTGGACTCTCAATGACTTTGCTAGTGACAGTGTTAGATGTACATACAAGTTAAATTTCAGATGGCTAACTTATTCTGTTCTGATTTCTGTGGGAGTCAGGTTTGTCCCAGTCACTGACTCAGCAGTTGAGAACAGGTAACACTTTTCCACAAACATCACACCATCAATGCCCACATTCCCAATCACTGCCCCTTTGACAAGGTTATGTTGTCCTTGGTTTCTTTCAAGAGGGTCATAAAGGCAGATGTGCTGATTTGTCTGGAAATGGTTACTTTGAACAATGGGAGGGGACTGACCAGTTTTCTAGTTTGGTTTTAGCAGGGAGTCAAAAAAAAACTGCTCCCGAGAGAAGCAGCTACAGTGAAAACAGGTTCCATGATTTATCAGATGTTTCTTGCCTGAACTGTCTCTTTGAAATCTCTCCTGCCTGTAAGAACCTGTGTCCGAATTTACCTTTTGCCAAGGAGTGTATTTATGGGATGCTGCAGGGGTTGGAACAGCTTTGTTAAGTTACAATGGAGTCAATTAGGTTATCGAATAAGTTAAACTATTCTAAATTGTATTTTCTTTTGTTCGTGTTTCAACCGTAGTATGTAAATAAATCCTGTTTTGCTTGAAGCTGAGTGGTTTGACCAGCTGCATCACTTCTCAAATATCTCCTTCAAAAAGAAAGTTAGGGTCTGGGCTGCCTTCTGAAAATGTTTGAGGGGTCTGGCCTGGTCCATAACACTGTCAACACCAGAAGAGTTTGCTGAAGGTACAATCACTGACTGTGCCAGCATGAAGAAGATGCATTTCTCTGCTGGCCTAGGATGGTACAGGTCTTAAGGCAGAGATTGTGTGCTTTCTGAGGGTGGAAGATTGTGGGGAGTGGTGTTGGATACAGAGAAAAAGTTAGTTGGTTGGGGAAAAGAAAAAGAACTCTCAAGTGGCACTGAACTGTCAGTGAAACTTCTGTATAATTTGAGGACGGATGTACATTTTCTCATCATGTACTAAGATTAATGCAGGCTGGCGTTTGGTCAATGTGATGCTTTAAAGGTCATCAAATGAATAATTTGGAGAAATTAAATGGTCACTTCCTCTCCTTTCTTTATTTAATGTTGATCACACACATGCTTTACTACCCCACACCCCCCCACCTCCAAGCTGTGGTATAGCACATTGCAGACTTCCTTTATTTCTGAACTTAAAACTTCCTTCCTTGTAATAAGGCACGCTTTCATGATGAGTGCAGTTTGAAGCAGGAAGTTGGCTCACTTCGGATTTTGCAGAGACACTATTAGATGTTTGGTTGGACACTCGGCCATTAATCACTTTCACTGATGTGTGGTCCTCCACAGGACGACTTAGCTGAAGTGTTTTCTATTAGGGTCTCACTGCCAGTTCCTAACCTCTGCTGCTTCGCAGCTTTGATGCATCCTCACAGGAATCCATATGGCTGGTCGCCACTAATCAAGCCACCAGTTTCAGACTTTCTGCTAAATCCATAACAGACTGAAAACTACAAATGTTCCTTCATCTATGAGGAAATTATATGCAGTGCAGGCTTAGACCAACATGTGGCATGTGGAACCCTGCTGGCAACATCTACCGCCTCAGCTGTTTTCTTTCTTAAGAAACAGTCCCAGACCAGGTCTGTGTGTGTGTGTGTGTGTGTGCGCACACGTGAGAGAGAAAGAGAGGGAGAGGGAGAGAGAGAGAGAGAGATGGTGTATGTAAATCCCCATCAAAGAACACAAGAGCAGTTGCTCATTGTGCTCACTACAGATGCCCAGACAACACCTTAAACTCCTCACTTCCTCAAGCTTTCTTTCTATGGGGCTTTCAATCCATTTGAGCGACATTCCATTTCTGCTATTTATAACTCAAACAATGCTATTATTTTAAAACAAAAGCAAAGCATTGTTTAAATTCAATTCTATTTAAAATTAGGTAACAAACGTTCAGAGATGCTTCATGATGTTCCCTTTAAAGTAACAAAGGTAGGCATTTCCAAGATGCGTGAAAATGTGAACACAATGTCCCGGAGTGATTTACAATTAATGAAAGACTGATAGTGAAGCCACTACAATGCAGAAAACACAGCAGCCAATTCACACACAATCTCCACAGACAGCAAGATACAATGGTTAAAAGTACACCACAGGTGGTGGCAGAGTAAACTTTAACTTTGTCCTCTGCTCTGCCTTATTTGGTGCAAATATGATGGATCGGGTTTTTTTTCAGCTTTGAATGTTGCAGAAGGAGATTTTTTTGTCAGGGGTGGGTGGTCGGGTTATGCCCAAGTCTTTTCATCCCTCTAGTTTTCAATGATAACACTTGCTCCACCACTATTCATCTTGTTCCAGAGAGTAGCTTACAACAACAACATTCCCGAAGAACTGTGGCCACTCTCAGAGTTGTGCTGCTGAAGAAAGGAAAAGGTTAATTGTAGCTGAAACAGCTTACAGTGCTTTCATCTTGCCACTGTTGTGTGAGGGCGTCCTTGCAATGATGTCACAGAGTTACACATCATGAGGGAGAAATGGACAGTGTGGGCACTGCAAGTTAACGGCTGGGTGGATTTGGAATGGTAAAGGAAATAAAATCAGACAACACTGCAGGCACAAACCTAGTCTCGCACCCATCATTTACCTGGAAAATTAATTGTCAAGCTCTGTTTAAGCAGAGAGCTTGCTCTGTTGATAATTTAATTGGGGTCAAGTGGATATTACTGATCTAGTTTATTGCTGCAGTACATGCACCTACAAAATAAAGACCTTTTGATGAGTCACCTTCCAACAATGATGGAATGATAAATCAAAATGTCTACTCACTGAATTTTCATGTGCTCTGATCCATTTCCAAACCAAATTGACCCTGATTAATTACCCTTCTTGTGCATGTGGTGGCATATGAACCACCAGTTCAGTTTCCCTCAGATGATATTGCTTGGAGAAATCATTATGGTCGATAGAACCAAAAGGTCTTGTCATCTTTCCGACATATCGATCTGATGAGGACATGGAGGCGGCTTGGCTAGACACTCGTAATTGTAGGTATCACACAAGACATTTGTTTCCTTCACCCACAGGCTCAGAGTTGACTGACTGAGAAACTTCACTTTTTTTTGGATCTCAGAAGTCTGTGCTTCCCCCTGGAGGTTACTGGGGAGATTTGGCAACAGCTGGATGAAAATACACTCCCCATAACGATGAACAGGCAGCTGGAGACGATTGCGTTCTCGTGGTTTGCGAATGAATTCCTCTGGGCAATAAGCAATTCTGCAGGTAACAATTTGATTAACCTCCGGTACCATTTGAGAAAGACATTGAAATCTTCCAGAACTACAGAATGAGGGGTTTAAGGAAATTTGCATTAGTTACAAGGTTGTACTGGTGAAAGTAATGGAACTGAAAGCTGATGAATTCCCAGGTCCTGCGTGTCTAATTCTAGCATGTTCAAGTACAGTGAGAGTTGCTGCATAAGTGATTATCTTTCAAAAATCCTACGGATTCCATCATTATTCCTGCAGTTCAAAGGTGGCAAATATCCCCTGATTACTTAAAAAGAGAGCAAGAGAGAAAACAGAGAACTATAGACCTGCTAGACATACATTTATCTCAGGAAAGATATCATTGTCATAGAGGGAGTGAATGAAGTTTCCTGAGATGGTAGACGGTCTCATGAAAAGAGATTGAACAAACTGGTCTTATATTCTCCACTGTTTGAAAGAAGTGATCACGCTGAAACATACAATATTCTGAAATCGTTAGGCAGGGGAGATGCAGGTAAGATGTTTCCCCTGGTTGGGGAGTCGCGAATCAGGAGAAAGAGTTCAAAAAATATGGGGAATGCTGCTTAGGTCTGAAAGGAGGAGAATTTTTTTTTTACTCAGAGGGCTATGGACCTTTGAAATCTCTGTGCAGGCTAAGTCTTTGTTTATGGTAGAGGTTGGTAGATTATTGATGACAAATTGCATAAGTGTTCATGGGGATGGGGGTGGGTAAAGGCTTTGAATGCTTTGATGAGCCATGATCATATTGAATGGTGGGCCAGACTCCATGAACAGGCCTACTCCTGTTCCAATATTCCTCACAACTCCTTCAGCCCAGTGATAATGTCACTTGCCCTTTTTTGATTATACTCTTTCATGGTAAGTGGCTGTCATTGGCTTGCTCAACCAGCATTAACAGTCCACCCCTAATTGCTGGAGAAAAGGTGGTGGTGATCTGTCTTCTTCTTGAACTGCTGCTGTCCCTGTAGTGTAGGTGCATCTACAATACTGTTTGGAAGTTTTGGTTTTTGACCTCGCAACACAGACTAAATGCTACTACAGTTGTTATGGGGGATTTCAACATGCAGGTAGGCTGGGCGAATCAATAAGGTATTGGACCTCAAGAAAGAGACTTTGTGGAGTGCCTCCAAGATGGATTCTTCGAACAGCTGGTGCTGGAGCCGACCAGGGAGAAAGCAATTCTGGATCTGGTATTGTGCAACGAACCAGAATTGATCAGGGACCTCGAAGTGAAGGAGCCATTGGGAAGTGGTGACCATAATACAGTGAGCTTCAATCTGCAATTTGAGAGGGAGAGGGTACAATCGGAAGTGACAATATTTCCGTTGAATAAAGGGAACTATGGAGCTATGAGGGAGGAGCTGGCCAAAATTCAATGGTGCAATACCTTAGCAGGGATGACAGTGGAGGAACAATGGCAGATATTTCTGTGTATAATGCAGAAGATGCAGGATCAGTTCATTCCAAAAAGGAAGAAAGATCCTAGGAGGAGGCATGGGTGGCCGTGGCTGACGAGGGAAGTTAAGGAACATATAAAGTTAAAAGAGAAAAAGTATAACATAGCAAAGATAAGTGGGAAAACGGAGGACTGGGAAGCTTTTAAAGAACGACAGAGGATTACTAAGAAGGAAATATGCAGAGAAAAAATGAGGTACAAAGGTAAACGGGCCAAAAATATAAAGGAGGATAGTAAAAACTTTTTTAGGTATGTGAAAGACAAAAAAATGGTTAAGACTAAAATTGGGTCCTTGAAGACAGAAACAGGGGAATATATTGCGGGGAACAAAGAAATGGCAGAAGAATTGAATTGGTACTTCAGATCTATGTTCACTGGGGAAGACACAAGCAATCTCCCTGAGGTAACAGTGGCTGAAGGACTTGAACTTAAGGGAATTTATATTTGCCAGGAATTGGTGTTGGAGAGACTGTCAGGTCTGAAGATCGATAAGTCCCCAGGGCCTGATGGTCTACATCTCAGGGTACTGAAGGCAGTGGCTCGAGAAATCGCGGATGCGTTGGTGATTATTTTCCAGAGTTCGATAGATTCGGGATCAGTTCCTGCGGATTGGAGGGTGGCTAATGTTGTACCACTTAGTAAGAAAGGTGGGAGAGAGAAAGCAGGAAATTATAGACCAGTTAGTCTGACCTCAGTGGTGGGAAAGATGCTGGAGTCTATTATAAAGGTTGAAATTGCGACACATCTGGATAATAGTAACAGGATAGGTCAGAGTCAGCATGGATTTGTGAAGGGGAAATTATGCTTGACTAATCTTCTGGAATTTTTTGAGGATGTAACTCTGAAGATGGATGAGGGAGATCCAGTAGATGGAGTGTAGCTGGACTTTCAGAAAGCTTCTGAAAAAGTCCCACATAGGAGGTTAGTGAGCAAAATTAGGGCACAAGGTATTGGGGGCAAAGTACTAACTTGGATTGAAAGTTGGTTGGCAGACAGGAAACAAAGAGTAGTGATAAACGGCTCCATTTCAGAATGGCAGGCAGTGACCAGTGGGGTACCGCAGGGATCAGTGCTGGGACCGCAGCTTTTTACAATATATATTAATGATATAGAAGATGGTATTAGTAATAACATTAGCAAATTTGCTGATGATACTAAGCTGGGTGGCAGGGTGAAATGTGAGGAGGATGTTAGGAGATTACAGGGTGACCTGGACAGGTTAGGTGAGTGGTCAGATGCATGGCAGATGCAGTTTAATGTGGATAATTGTATGGTTATCCACTTTGGTGGCAAGAAAAGGAAGGCAGATTACTACCTAAATGGAATCAATTTAGATAAAGGGGCAGTACACCAGTCAATGAAGGTAAGCATGCAGGTACAGCAGGTAGTGAAGAAGGCTAATAGCATGCTGGCCTTCTAACAAAAGGGATTGAGTATAGAAGCAAAGAGGTTCTTCTACAGCTGTACAGGGCCCTGGTGAGACCACACCTGGACCACAACTGTGTGCAGTTCTGGTCTCCAAATTTGAGGAAGGACATTCTGGCTATTGAGGAAGTGCAGCATATGTTCACGAGGTCAGTTCCTGGAATGGCGGGACTACCTTACGCTGAAATACTGGAGCAACTGGGCTTGTATACCCTTGAGTTTAGAAGACTGAGAGGGGATCTGATTGAGACATATAAGATTATTAAAGGATTGGACACGCTGGAGGCGGGAAACATGTTTCCGTTGATGGGTGAGTGCCGAACCAGAGGACACAGCTTAAAAATACGGGGTAGACCATTTAGGACAGAAATGAGGAGAGAGTGGATTCATTTAAGAAAGAGTTGGATAGAGCTCTCAAGGATAGTGGAATAAAGGGTTATGGAGATAAAGCAGGAACAGGATACTGATTAAGGATGATCAGCCATGATCATATTGAATGGTGGTGCAGGTTCGAAGGGCAGAATGGCCTACTCCTGCACCTATTGTCTACTGTCTAAATGGCAATACATTTCCAGGTCAGGATGGTGAGGGGGTTGGATGGTGAGTGTTCCCACACAGCTGCTGCTCATGCCCTTCAAGTTGGTGACGGTTGTAGATTTGTAAGGTGTTGCCAAATAAGCCAGTGTGAGATGCAGCACTGCATGTTGGGGATGGTATATATTCTGCCAGTGAAAGACAGAGTGAACAATGGCATGCTGATCAAGCAGACTGCTGATGGCTGGGATGGTGTCCAGCTTCTTGAGTGTTGTTGGAACTGTGCTCATCCAGGCAAGTGGGGAGCGTACATTTTCCTGACTTGTGCCTTTGAGATGGTAGACAGGCTTTGGGGAATTAGGACATGAGATACTCCCTGTAGGATTCTCAACTTCTGACCTGTTCTTGGAGCCACAGTATTGAGACGGCTGGTCCAATTCAGTTTCTGGTCAATGAAGCTCCCCAGAATATTGATAATGAGGGATTTACTGATAGTCTAGCCATTGAAAGCCAAAGGACAATGGCTGGATTCTCCTTTGTTGGAGATGGCCATTGCCTGACATTTGTGTGGCACAATATTGCTGCATATGTGCACAAGCTGCTTGAGTTCTGAGGAGTCATGAGTTGTGCGCCATATTGTGCAATCATCAGTGGACATTCCTACTAGCAGCAGTTATAGAGGGCAGATGACCACCACCTTCTCAAGGGCAATTAGGGATGTGTGAGAAATACTGGCCTAGCCAGTAACATCCCATGAACAAATTGTTTTGAAAAACTGCAAAATGGAACATTAGATTTGAAATGTAGACTGGTTGCCATTTTATTGAAGGACTAAACAGCCTACTTATACTCCTGATTCAGATGTTTATATTGTCATGACTCGCTGGGCTAGCTTACTGGATATTAAGTGCTGCTATTCCTAGAGTTGTCGCAAAAGTGAAAGATTTTATCAAAATGCACAAACGATCCCCAATTTAATTGTTTGTTTAGACACAGGTGAAGAGAATATGTGGATGAAGTTTCTGTTTTTACCGAGAATAACCTTTTAGAACAAATAAATAGATTCTAGCCATAGCGCAACAAGAATGAACCACGGAAAACATAACAGTACTCGTGAAAACTCTCTTTCACTTATGAATTCCCCTTGCACACACATTGACAGATAAAGAAAAAAATGTTGGTGTTATGGATGGTGGGAAGAAATCTGGGAAGAAAGTTCAATGGTCCCAGTCCACGTCGTTCTTCGGGACGATCTTTCTGCTTGCCAGGATTTGCTAATCTCTGATGCCTTTTCCATGTATTTTTCATTTCCTTGCAGGAGGAATAGAGTGACTCAATCAAAACGTATAAATCTCTGGTTTATTGTCAAAACCTACTGTTTAGGCTTCAGGTATCTTCTTCGACAGAGAGACATGCCATTTTCCCTTTCATCCACACCTCGAAACCAGCCACATATATGTTGACAGGCAGATGGCCATTGTCATCTACAACTGGTCACTACTCCACAAACGAATCAACAACCTGTTGCTGGCTGACTGTTACCTTCTGGTGCCAGTCTCTCAGCAGCCAGTCTCTCCAAATGGAAAAAAGCAGCTTTGTAAACACAATTTACAACGAGTTTCAGTACTTACTTTTAAAAAGTGAAAGAATCCCTTCTCCAACTGTTTTTTTTTAAACAAACTGCTTTTCCAAATTCAGTCCACAATTAAAAATACAGAAATATGGAAAAGGAAGCAGACAGATTTGCGCATGACAGTATAACAGGGGTAAGACAGGTTGAGAAGGAATACAGTCTACAGAAAAATATTGATTGGGTACGTAAGTGGGCAAGAAGTTGGCAAATGGAGTGTAATGTGGGAAAATGTGAATTGTTAATTTTAGAAGGGAGAACAGAGAAACAAAATATTATTTAAAAGGAAAAAAAATGCAAAAACCCGCAACTCAAAAAGACTGGGGGCTTGTGTCTGAAGCACAGAAAGCTGGCACAAAAGTGCAGCAGGTAATCAGGAAGGGTAATGAAATGTTGGCTTTTATTTCAAGAGCTTAGCAGTATAAGAGCAGGAAAACATTAATGCAGCTGTACAAGGTGCTGCTGAGACCACGTCTGGAGTATCGTGAGCAGTTTTGGTCCCTCTATTTACGGAAAGATATCATTTGATTGGAGGCAATTCAGAGAAGATTCACAAGGATTGTCCCTTGTATTGTTGCATGAAAAGAAACATAAACTTGAGTTAAGGTGTGTCAAAGTACATTTTATTGTACAAAAGCTTTTGGGAGCACAGTGCGTTGATCCTGAACAGCAGGTCTGGCAGCACTGTCTCTCTCCAAACAAAGTAGGACCATTGCTTTTTATTCCCTTGGTGATGTGCCAGCACAATCACAGAGGAAGCCCACCCCGTTTACATGTCCGGTGCCATGTTGGCACCTTGCGCCCCAGAAGTCCGCTCTGTCCACAGGATGGTCCTAGCCCACTGACTGCCTTGAAGTGGTTCTTTGGTGCTGCTGGTCTGCCTGTTTTGAAATGCTTCCATGGTACAGCAGGCTTCCCCGCTGCTCTGTCAATGAGGGAGTATGCATCATGCCTGCGTACTTTAACCCTTTAACTGCTTCTACCCTTTAGCTAGTGTTAACTAATTCTACTCTTTAACTACTTTTAACTTCAGGCCTTCAGTCTGAAGGGATTGTCTAATGAGCAATGGTGAAGTAGGTTGGGACTTGCCTCACTGGGGCTTAGAAGAATGAGAGGCAATCTCACTGAAACATACAGGAATCTTAAAAGGCTTGACAGGGTAAATGCTGAGAGGATGTTTCCATGCTGGGAGAGCCAAAGATCAGAGGGCATGGTCGGTAAATAGAGGTGTGCCAATTTCAGACTGAGATGAGGTGCCCCCTCTTCTGTCAGAGGGCTGAGAGTCTTTGGAACTCACCACAGGGAGGTGTGGGGGCAGAGACCTTGTGTCTATTCTTGATCAATAGGAGAATCAAGGGTTATGACCTAAGTGCAGGAAAGTGGACGTGAGCAATGTTGGGTCAGTCATGATCCTATCAAATGGCAGAGCAGACTTGAGGGGTCAGATAGCCTCCTCCTGTTCATATTTCTTACGGTTATATATGTCTTTACAATGTACACTCTTTCCCCATCGTCTGGAATCTGATCTCTCAGCTCCTTGACTTTACAATTACCTTGTGTTGAAATGGTTTCATACCATGGTGCTTGCCTGCTTTTGTTCAAGTTTCAGTACTATTTAGCATTAACAAGGAGTGCCAACACCTTAGATACTTCCACTTACCAAGACTATTAAAATTGATTTTGGCATGCTTGTGAGGATCGACTCATATTGTGGGCTAGGGTGGACACCAGACTGGGTTATAACATCTGCTAACCAGGGGGAGGAAATTAAATTGCATCAGACTCAATTAAGACTCTGATGAGTCCCAGAGTCACATGGATCAGAACAAGACAGAACAAAGTTCTTTTTAATCCAATTAATATTTTTCCCTTGCTATAAAATCAAATTTGGGCAGTTGTGCGACCCTTAGCAGTTTGCACTAGACATTCTTCCACAAGTGGGAGAAACTCATGAGTCACCAACGATACAAACACAGAACAGCTTTCTGGACAGTACGGAAGTAAATTAGGAACACACCAACCCTGGACTGATATTCTGCATTTGATTTTAGCTGATCGATGACATTCTATGGTGACTGAAAAGATTTGATTTCACTAGAGTGATTCGTCATTTCTGCAGTAGATGAAATAGTTTCAGGCTGGCCTTTTATGCATTAGAAGAAGGGTTTATGAATTGGACGCTTGTCTAAGATTTGGCAGATTGCCAATCATATTGGACAGTTTCAAGTTCTCATAGGGGTGTTGCCAATCTGACTCCAATCCTTTTGACTGTTTATAATTTTTAAAAGGCCCTGTGAGGTTAAGAATTGTTCCAAATTCAAAACAAACTCCTCTGGTGTTGCTGAAGATGTTTCATTGCTTCTTCAGAGTAAAGTTTAATATGTTCATTCACATAATCAGGGGGATTGATGTATCAGCACTGGGGCAGCCTTGACTTTTACACTAATGGAAGAGGGGGATCAAGAAACTAGCAGTTCCTCTGAGGAGGTTTCAGAGTCTTAGATCAAATTTGGGGGTGAGATAGCTCAGAAAACACGAGGTGAGGGATTCTATTTCGGTTCAATATTTGATGCAGGTGATTCAGGATCATGGAAAAAAGAGATTCCAGAGTCTGGGAGAATGGAGGGCTGCACTTAGACTGGGAAACAAAATGGGAATGCAGTTCTTGGACTGTTGAACATTGAGAGTACAGTACAATTTGGAAATGCTTCTGGTGCAGAAATCCCAGAACTGGAGTCCAAGGACCCGGTTGGAAAGTGCCTTCTCAACTGGGGCTCAGTTGGATGCAGCAACCTTTTGGTGGGGTGTGATGGGGTGGGGAGGCCAGGAGTAAGCGGGAAAAAGGGACCTGAGCATCACTTGGCTCTTCTTAATGCATCCAGAGCCTGGTCTCCACTCTAATCCAGTCTGGCAGCCTCTGAGGCTCATCGGCAACTCACTCAAACAAAGCACCTTCATCATTCACCGTAATCCCTGCCATCAGCCAGACATAGAATTTATGTTCAGGTTTCCAGCAGCCTTTTGTGCTCTGTGTGAGTTTGCCAGTTGATACAGTTCTGGGTGTAGGTTTGCCCCACAATGAACTGGAAGGTTCATTTTCAGATGTTTTGTCACCGTACCAGGTAGCATCTTCAGTGAGCCTCCAGACAAAGAACTGCTAATGTTTCCTGCTTTCTATTTCTATGTTTGGGCTACTTTGGGTTGGTGATGTCATTTCCTGTAGTGATGTCATTTCCTATGGTGATGTCATTTCCTGTTTTTTTCTCAGGGGGTGGTAAATGGGGTCCAAGTCAATATGTTTGTTGACAGAGTTCCGGTTGGAATGTCATGCTTCTAGGAATTCTCGAGCATGTCTCTGTTTGACTTGTCCTCGGATGGATGGTTTGTCCCAGTTGAAGAGGTGTCCTTCCTTATCTGTATGTAAGGATACGAGTGAGAGAGGGTCATGTCGTTTTGTGGCTAGTTGGTGTTCATTTATTCTGGTGGCTAGTTATCTGCCTGTTTGTCCAATGTGGTGTTTGTTACAGTTGATACAATCTTTAATGAGAATTAATTTCAATGAATAAGCAAAAGGAACCCAGAAAGGAGGGCATGGAACATTCAAGATGTGTGAGAGAGTGAAAGTAGAGATATCTTGGTGGTGCTGGTGACCACATAGAGTGTGCAGGAGAGCCCTGGTCGAAAATCACGTTATAACTGAGAGTGATTTCTCACCCACCAAGGTCATCAATTGCGCACTCTCCCTAATTTAATTTGAAAACAAAACGGAATTTCCCAGAAGAGTGCCAGAATGGAAAAGTTGTTTGACCTACATTTTCATCTCTTCAGGTTTTTGGTAACTGTTCTCTGCCAATGAGATAGAAAGCCCAGCAGCTACATTATCAGGCCGGAGCATGACCTTTTCCTTCACTATCAGTGGGCTTACAGAGGAAATTGTATTGAGGCAGAAATTTTAACCTGTAAGATCCTTCGCCACAAGAAACCAATAACGCAGGCGGCCTTTAAAGAAAATATCAGCCTTTGTTCGCTCACACCATGAATGGGTTGTAGTCAGAATGCCACATATTTCACCCCAGGACTTGCAGTGAGTATCCATGCTGACTCTTCGGTTATGGCAATGCAATATGAGGCCAAATGGTGAACAGACCCAGTGGACGCACAAAGTCCCATGGCACATTTTGGAGAAGAACGTGGAATGTTTCATTTCTTTCCCCTGACCAACAGTTACATCCCAGGCAATCTGCCCAAAAGCAAATATAATTGGCCATTTGTTTCCTTGCTCCCTCATTGTGAAAGCTGACTGCAGTGTTGAGTGAAATTGCATTTCAGGGGTCACTCACTGACTGGAAGGTGCTTTCCAAATTTTTTTTCCCTCTGCGCAACTCCACTGCGAAATTTTAAACTTGTCACAATCCCACTGCGAAATCTCTGAGGGTGTGGCTGAGGGAGAGAGAAAGAACCCATGAGAGCAGTGAGGGCTGAGGGGGTGGCACTGAGCAGCAGAGCTCCGAGACATTCATTGTTGCCTCCAGCGCTCACACCTCAAAGACTAAGCAGGCCCATTGGGGTTCCAACCCCCAACTGCTGTAAACCCATTTGGCAATCTTGAGGGCATGAAAATCACAATGTAAATGCAAGTTATTTAGTTATTCAAGCAGAGGAAAACACAGGGCCAAGAGACAAGAACAGAGCACGAGGATTACATTTGGACTTGGCCAATACATGCTATAAGATGAATGGCTCCCTGCTGTGCACCAAAGTCGTGCAGCTTCACCATCTGGCTTGGAATGAGTAACTCATCTCCTGACTCCCCAAAGTCTGTCCACCATCTATGAGGTACAAATCAGGAATGTGCTGGAATACTTTCCCTTGCCTGGATGGGTGCAGCTCCAACAACACTTGAGAAGCTTGAAACCATCCAGCATAAAGTTTGATTGGCAACACATCCACAAACATCCACTCTCACTACTGACACACAGTGTGTACTATTGACAAGATGCACAGCAGAAATTCACCAAAGATCCTTTGACAGTACCTTCCAAACCTACAATCACTTTCACCTAGTACAGGGCAGCAGATACGTGGGAACACCATTCATGCAAGATCCTCTTCAAACCACTCACCAAACAAAAAAAAAACAAAGAACTGTAGATGCTGGACATCAGAAATACACATTCTGACATGTTAACATTCTGCTGTTCCTTCAGTGTTGTTGCGTTGAAATCCTGGAACTCTCTCCCTAGTGGCATTGTGGGTCATCCTGCATCACATGGACTGCAGTGGTTCAAGAAGGCATCTCACCACCACTTTCTCAAGGGGAAACGAGAGACAGGCAATCTATGCCGGGCCCACCCAGTAACACCTGTGTCTGACAAATGAATAAAAAGGAATGAGTACATCATTACTCAACAGTGAGTGTGGCATCCCAGGATAAATTTGATCCCAGCTCTTTATGAATAACATAATGTAATCATGCTAGGTAACACAAGTATGAGCTTACTGAAGAATGTTCCAATTTGCGCTTCCTGAACTGAGTTTGGAATTTATATTTTTCTTCTCCCCTGGCTGCTGGGAGTTCAGAATCAAAGGGTGTTCAATTATGACTCCTGGTATGGATGATTGTGTGGTCTTTCTCAATCAGCTGATCCTTTCCTACTCAATCCTACTAGGATTTTAAAGTGCAGTCTTCATCCAACTCATGTCCGGTTTCACTGCAACTTCAAAAGTAACATTTGCAATTAGACAAGCATTAGATGCTTAACCAGATCCAGACGTGCCTTTGAGTTTTCAGAGTAAGGTTATTGACTCTTTTATCTGGTCAGAATTTGCTGCTCCGGCAGCGGTTCAATTCTTCACATGCATTAAAATACACTATGATTCTAGTTATTTTAATTAAACCATTCTCAGATGGTATGACACACCTCTCAAGCATGTGGGACTTGATACCCAGATGTCTTGGTCTCAGAGGTAGATTTGCTCTCACTGCACCACACGAACCCTTTCTCGATTGAGACAATCCAAATTAATTCATTCCCTGTGACTACTGATACCACTAATATCAATGAGCTGGAGGCAAGACAGACACGTACAGGACACTGCAAATAGAGCTTATTTAACCAGCAATGAGTTTCTTTGAACAGAATCTGCACAAAGCATAGTAGACACAAGCCCATGTCAAATGATGGCAACATTTCCTAATGAAGCCAAGAATATTTTTCAGCACAATGCAGTGAGTGCAGGTTAGTTACAGAATATCAATGATGTGTTTAAGATCAATCCCAGTGTAGACTCCAGGCATGATTGATGGGACATTTATCAAATTATCCAACCATTTGGGCCAGCACTGTGGGTTGGTTGACAGCCCCAGCTTTGAGGTATAAGACCATAAAACATCGGAGTGGAAGTAAGGCCATTCGGCCCATCGAGTCCACTCCGCCATTCAATCATGGCTGATGCGCATTTCAGCTCCACTTACCAGCATTCTCCCCGTAGCCCTTAATTCCTCTAGACAACAAGAACCTATCAATAGCAGCAGCCACAAACCACTCCCTCGAGAAGGTCCCCATTTCACAGCGATGATCAGCTGCAAAGGCCACCTTTTCATGGTTGGAGAGATGGTGAGTCTGATTTTAAATGTCCTTTTGCTCACTCACCTGTCACGGCATCCTGCTGCTGCTTTCAGGTGGTACTGGAGTGGAGTTACTGGGCGAGATCTCCAGTTTTGAAACACTAATCAATTAACGTCTTTGCCTTACATTTGTTAAATGGCTGCTCTGAGGAAAATCACATTGAGACAGTGTTTTTCACAGAGGGTGCAGTATTTAATTCCATTCTCAGTGTCATCTGACCAGGCCCCCATCCCTCACTAACACTTCCCAGAACCAACTCTCTCTTGTTGGGGGCTGTCCAACTGGTCTCAGAAAGCAGCCCCCGTCCCTCACTAACACTCCCCAGAACCAACTCTCTCTTGTTGGGGGCTGTCTAACTGGTCTCAGAAAGCAGCCCCCATCCCCATAGTTGGCCAGCAGCTTTTGGAGGTCAGACCTCAGCCCTGAAAGACAGATAAGCCCTTTCGTCTGGCAGTTGTTGTCAGTGGTAGAAATGCTGGTCCCTTGAAGGATCAACCAGAACAGCTCCAGACTGGATTGAGAGCAGGTAATCTCCCTCCCTTGATGTTTTCATTTGGATTTCCCCCTTTTTGTTTTTAATTCGTTACACTTCCCTTCGTCAGTGTTTTTTTCTTTTCCTTAATTTATTGAACAAAGAATGAAAGCTGAGTTCTTCCCCACCTGAGGTGTTGGCGTTTGCACAGAGAAAGGGCTCATAAGGGAAAGGTGGAAACATGCTTGTGCTCAACCACAGATCCATGTTGAAACATTCGTAAATCTCTGAAAGTCTTCGGCAAGGACAAAGTGGGAACTGCAAATGCAGGAGACCAGAGTCGAAAAGTGTGCTGCTGGTAAAGCACAGCCGGTCAGGCAGCATCCGAGAAGCAGAACAGTCAGTGTTTTGGACATAAGCCCCTTCATCAGGAATGTGTTGGGGGAAGGGGGCTGAGAGATAAATAGGAGGGTGAGGGTGGGGTTGGGGCTGGGGAGAAGGTAGCTGGGATGGCGATAAATGGATGCAGATAGGTGAATGTGATAGGATGGTGGAGAGGGTGGAATGGATAGGTGGGAAGGAAACTGGACAGGTAGGACAGGTCAAGAGGGTGATGCCAGGTTGGAGGGGGAGATGAGAAAACTGGTGAAATGGATGTTGATGCTATGGGGTTGGAAGTCCCAATGCAGAAGTCGAGGCGTTCTTCCTCCGGTTGTTGGGTGGTTTGGATTTGGCAGTGAAGGCAGCCCAGGACCAACATGTCCTTGATGGAGTGGGAGGGGGAGTTGAAGTGGTCGGCCACAGGGCAGTGGGGTTGGTTGGCGCATGTGTCCCAGAGATTTCCCTTAAACGCTCCGTGAGTTGGCGACCTGTCTCACCGATGTAGAGGAAACCATATCAAGAGCAACAGACACAGCAGATGACACGTGCAGAGATCTCTGCTGGATGTGGAAGGATTCTTTGCAGCCTTGGATGGAGGTGAGGGAGGAGGTGTGGGCGCAGGTTTTACACCTCTTATGGTGGGAAGAGAAGGTGCCGGCTGTGGAGGGTGGGTTGTGTGAGGGTGCGTGGACCTAACGAGGGAGTTCTGGAGGGACTGGACTGTCTGGAATACTGATAGAGGAAGGGAGGGAAATATGTTGCTGGTGGTACGGTCTGATTGTAGGTGGCAGAAATGGTGGAGGATAATGCGCTGTATCTGGATATTCGTGAGGTGGAAGGTGAGGACCTGTCCCTTTTGCAGTTCAGAGGGGTAGGGTACAAGGCTGAGGTGCGGGCGTGGAGGAGATGCACTGGAGGACATTGTTGATCACATGTGAGACGAAATTGCGGTCCTTGAAGTTGGAGGCCATCTGGGATGTTTGGGAGTAGAATTGCTCCTCCTGGGGACAGATACAGTGAAGTGGAGGAATTGGGAGTAAGGGATCGTGGGAGGAGGTGTAGTCTAGACAGCTGTGGGAGATGATAGATTTGAAATCGATGTCTGCGTTGAGTTGGTCACCAGAGATGGAGACGGAAAGGTCCAGGAAGGGGAGGGACATGTCCAAGATGGTCCAGGTGAACTTAAAGTCAGGTTGGAAAATGTTAGTGAGGTTGATGAACTATTCAACAGCCAAAGTCTTTGAGTGTCCCTTTCAACATCTGGGTAGCAAATTGTGAAACATTTATCAGCTGATGGCCATGCAGGGGTTCTGTAGGGGTTCTGAAAATGGCCAAGGCAAGGTTGCTCTCTGCTCTCCAACCATTGCATGGAGCCACTGTTTTGGCCATCAAGTTCAGTCCTGTGTCCACTTCTGACCACCAGCAAAACCAATAACAGGGTGCTGAAGCAAGCAGTGAAATTCCTGCCTGTTAACTCTGTTTCTTTCACCATGGATATTGCCAGACCTGTTAAATATTTCCAGCACTTCCTCTGTTTCACTTTCGTCCCCCCGGGAAATTAGTCAGTTGTATTTAAGAAGGCAGCTCAGCACCACTTTTACCTGAAGGGCAGTTGAGGCTGGGCAATAAGACGACGGACAAGTGCTGGAAAATGGAAATCAAACAGATGGATACTACATGACAGGTGCAGATATAATAGGCTGAAGGATCTCTTTTCCCGAGAAAACTCGACTACTTCATGACTCACCATAAATGTTGGTCTGGTCAGTAATGCCCACATCCCTTGAATAAATTATAAACTGTGAGTAATATCCAAAATGGGAGAGAATAAACAAAGGAGGTGAAACAAATTGTGTCCAGAGTCAATGTCGATTTATATTTTTCTTTCATTGCTGCAGAATTACAAACAAGTTCCCAATTGGAGCAGCTGTTGCAAAATGAAATAGTGGTGTGGGTATCTAAAGATAACACAGGAATGCCAAAAACAAAAGTGTGAGACTTGTTTATTTCTGTAGGAAGTATGGTTGCAGGAGGTGGGATGCTTGAGAACGAGATAAACTATCGGGATTAGGAAAGCCAGTGGGAGTTGCAACTGGGCTTGCAAACAATCTGGAGGAGTGTAGTAATCTCAATAGACGTGGTTAACATCCCTGCCAGGATGCATGATCAGACTATTACTGTAGTCAGTGGAAAGCAAGCTCCTCAGAAAGGCAGATGAATGTTAATCAGCGAGTCACCAGTACTGGATAGTCCACATCAAACAGAACAATTCCATCACCAGTGAAGTTGCCCACAGACTGATGAACATTGGACATTGTGAAAAGCAAGAAGGTTAAGATGGTTAAGTGCCATTTGTAGACAATTAGTAACAAATGAATTCCCCTTGGCAAACAATCAACAGTTATGCACAACATTCCTGACAGCAGAAACAGTTCAGAGTGCTGTGAGCAAGGAGTCTGATAGGCGATGCAAGGCTGTTTGAAGAGAGAGAGAAGTGAAGGCATAGTTGAATTGGATTTCATTTTTAGGGGTAACAACACAAAAAACTCCTGAGAGAATTGCAGAGAGCAATGAAAACTTGACTTCCCACCCACAATCAGACAGTAAGTGGTGAAGGGTAAAATGTTACAGAGGGAGAGCTAGTAAAGACATGCGAACATCTCAAAACAAGGACATCGATACCGAAGGATATGGGAAAACAGTGGAGTTCAGCAGAAACAGTAGTGATTGCTGTGTGACATGAAGAAAAAAAAACTTTACATCTCAGAAAAACAGAAACTAGATGCTTGTGGCCTAGTTGGTTCAACATCAACTGATGTTTATGGTTCCCATGAGTTTCCTCCAACTTCTCTTCACTGAACCCTATTAACATATCCTTCTTTCCATTCCTCCTTATGTTCAGATTGAACTTTCCTTTCAAAGCATCCATGTTCCTTTGGTGGAAAGCGTCAAATTCTAACCACTGTCTCTGAGTGAAGAAGATTCTCCTGAATTCCTCATTGGGTCCTTTATTAATGACTGTCTGATACTGTCAGCTCTGTAGTTTTGATGGAATTGGAAACATTTTCTCTTCACCTCGCCTGTTAAATCCCTTCACAACTTCGAACTTTGTGATTTAAAGATCTTACTTCAGGGACAAGCTTAACTCCGTCCTTTCCAACAACTAATTTCAGCCAAAACAGGCAGACAGGAAATTTGTGGGCTTGGAGGTGAAAGCAGGAAAACTGGCAGACAACAGAAATAGGTGGCCTTAGCTTCAATGACATTTTATTAACAGAGTTTTAGATTAACCCAGGATCTGTGGATTGACCTACAGCTGGATAAAAGCTGGTGACAAAGAGTTATAAGTGTTTAAACTGAGACCATGATTTGCAGAATATGTCACCATTAAGTAACAGTGAGACCCGAGGACACAAAGAGGTGGTGACTTGTGCACTTATGGGAGCAGATACAGCTGAAGTCAATGTTTGAGCAAAGGACAATATAGCCAAGCAGAAATTAAGGTGCATATGAAAGGTAATCAGGAGTTGGATGAGAATTGCAGAAACATGAGTTAGATGTAAGAGGAGGATCTCTCTCTCTCTCTCTCTCCCCCACTCACTGTCACAGACAAAATTTCTTGGTTTTTCTGAAATAATTTTCACAAACAGAGCAAAAGGAAACTCTGAGAGCTGATAAAATCCTGAGATATTGGGCAGCCTGACTGGATATCCAATCTATCATTTGCTGGCAATATCATGGCTGTGGATACAAGTAACCATGCCAGCTTTCCATTCAACCAATGTACCAGCAGCACTGAGGAGTGCAGCATCACCATCCCACTCTCTCTCAGGTTGACTAACTGACCCCTCAGGATCATTAGTCAGGGAGCTGGGCCCCTTGATCTCTCCTGGAGACTGCACCCCTCTGAAGATGGAGCCATGCTGTATTTAGAGAAATTAGCAGCCAGTGTACAGCGCTGTAAAATTATTTTGTACTTAAAACTTTTGGTGGACTCTGTCCTTGGCAGCATTCTGAATGTAATTGCTGATGAGGTGGCCTTGAGTGGAACACCACACTCAGTGAGCAAAGTTGGCAGAGGCCAGGTTCAATCATGAGCCTTGGACTGACATGCCTAAACAGGGGCAGGGGCGAGGACAGAGCACGGCCATCCATGCTGCTAGAACTGCCCTTCAGATAACAAGGTTACTTAGGACATGATACTGTCCCTCTGTATGGCGGGTATCGCTGAATCCCATGTTGAATGCTGGTGTGTTGATGATATTGGCGCTTGTTCTTCTTGTGTTTCCATCCTTTTCCCTGAAGAGCCGCCATACCTATATGCTCAGAGGAATGACTGTGTGGCTCACACAGACACACCCTGCACCTGCAGCAAGCACCAGCACAAGAATACCCACACTGGGAATTCTGAATCAGCCTTGCAGAATGAAACACTGTTTGGAGCACACAAAGCACCAGGCAGGACCATGTCCAGGTGGCAGCAGAGGAACAGCCAAAGGCTGGCAGGGTGACAAGCCCAAGAGAAACCTCAGTTGCTGAGCTTTGAGACTGTTTTTATATACTGCTTGTTTAGAAAAGAATCCTGCCTTTTGACCACCACCATTTGAAATGTCAATCTGGGGATATATTTTTACAGGAGAAATTGAGGACTGCAGATGCTGAAGATCAGAGCTGAAAAATGTGTTGCTGGAAAAGTGCAGCCAGTCAGGCAGCATCCAAGGAGCAGGAGAATCGACGTTTCAGGCATAAGCCCTTCTTCAGGAATGAGGAGGGTGTGCCAAGCAGGCTAAGATAAAAGGTAGGGAGGAGGGACTTGGGGGAGGGGCGTTGGGAATGCAATAGGTGGAAGCAGGTTAAGGTGAGGGTGATAGGCCAGAGAGGGGGTGGGGGCGGAGAGGTCGGGAAGAAGATTGCAGGTCAAGAAGGCAGTGCTGAGTCCAAGGGTTGGGACTGAGATAAGGTGGGGGGAGGGGAAATGAGGAAACTGGAGAAATCTGCATTCATCCCTTGTGGCTGGAGGGTTACTAGGCGCAAGATGAGGCGCTCTTCCTCCAGGCGTCGTGTTGCCATGGTCTGGTGATGGAGGAGGCCAAGGACCTGCATGTCCTTAGTAGAGTGGGAGGAGGGGGTTAGTGTTCAGCCACAGGGCGATTGGGTTGGTTGGTGCGGGTGTCCCAGAGGTGTTCTCTGAAATGTTCCGGAAGTAGGTGGCCTGTCTCCCCAATGTAGAGGAGACCACATCGGGTGCAGCGGATGCAGTAAATGATGTGTGTGGAGGTGCAGGTGAATTTGTGACTGATATGGAAGGATCCCTTGGGGCCTTGGAGGGAAGTGAGAGGGGAGGTGTGAGCACAAGTTTTGCATTTCTTGTGGTTGCAGAGGAAGGTGCCGGGAGTGGAGGTTGGGTTGGTGGGAAGTGTGGACCTGACGAGGGAGTCGTGGAGGGAGTGGTCTTCCCAGAATGCTGATAGGGGAGGGGAGGGAAATATATCCTTGATTTTTTTTACATGCAAAATATCAACAATACTGAGGTGAGATGTGGGGAGAGTAGTTTGGACGAAACATCTTAACTGCAGTATTATAAGGAAATGTATGAAGATGCTATTCTGTAGCAGAGCTCGTCACTTGCTACAAGACAAAATTCAAGTTCTGGGCCTGAAAGAGAAACTATGGCTTAAGGTGTTTATTTTTCTTCCTTATCCCTGCCCTAAGCATCCACTTTCAATCCTCTTCCTCGCATACACATGCTGTTCACTCCCTGACTTTGTCCCAGTCACAGTCCTGACAGCTCACACCGCTGCCCTGTTCTGGAGCTGTCTCCCCTCTGACCTGAAGCTACTGCAGATCTCTTTTTCTGGACACAAGGCTCATACTTGTTCAGAGTGTCTCTGGGATTTGTCCTGTATTCTGTGGAGGAAACCTCTCTCCATGTAACTGCACAACAACCATGTTCTCATTTTTTTAAAAACAAAAGCATGGCTCCATGGCTTTCAAATGAGCCTTGAGCCCCGGTATGGGCCCCAGAGTTATGCATCTTGTGCTCCCTGTTATACATGATGTTCCTTGCCTTTCAAGTCGTTATGGCCCTGAATTCATTTGTCTTGGGATCTTTCCATCCTGCAATGGATGACATAATGTCCAGCATAAGTCAAAGTTACAGATCCCCTTCGAGACAATTCCAAGCACTTGATTTTTTTTCCCTTATGAGTGAAGCAGAAGTACGAGATCCTGGGGGCTTTGCAAGCATGGCAAGCCTTCCTGGGGGTGTATTTACCAACTTCACAAATGTAGTCTGTGCCTATTCCAAATAGGCAGAGTTATCCCTCACTGAACATCCAACTGGTGTAGGAATCTCATGAAAGCAGTGGTAGACTTTCTAAGGGTCTGCAGAAGGGCCCATTGAACAGTATGACAATTTTGGATGCATGAAGTATATGACATACACATTTCCCTGATGCTGTTCCAATGCAGTGGTGAAGTGCTCTGTTGACAATGCCAGTTGGAGCACTTCTTCGTCAGGTGAAGTGCAAGGTGCACTTCCCTTCACTTCAGCTGTTGAAGGAGCAGTGCTCCGAAAGCTTGTGATTACAAATATCGATAGCCTGGTTTCGTGACTTCTTTGTCCACCCCAGTCCTGAACATCCACACCTCCAAATCATGACAATGATTTTGAGTGTGCTCCTGTAGCAGACTGGTTCAGATCACTGAGCTTCTTCCTGCATCTGTTCCAGGGTAACACTGGGAAGGTGTTTCCATACATATCTACATAATGGTGTTCAAATACTTCACAAATAATAAAACAACTTTGAAGAGAAACCTAATTGTTTGAGACCCCTGTGATTCCTGGAACAACTTATGTCTTTTTCATGTGATGGAAATGGGTTAGTTATGTTCCTTACTGACTTCAATGTTGGAGCTTGTGTGGCTTGCAATATCATTTCAGAAGTAAGTTAAAAGTCACAAACATTCTGTGCATCTGGAGTTTTTATATAGACCAGACCAAAAAAGGGAGGCAGACACATTTTCCTGAAAGCTGTGAGCTGAAAGATGGACTTGACCAGCAATCTGATAATTTCATGTAAAAGCAAAATACTGAAGATGCTGAAAATCCAAAAGAAAAATACAAGTGCTGGAGAAACTCAGCAAGTTGGGCAGCATCAGTGGGAAGAGAAACAGAATCAGTGTTTTGAGTTCAATGACTCTTCTTCGGAACTGATAGTTTTGAGATATGCACTTCGCTTTTAATAAACATTCACTCCCTTCACCACCAATGCACAGTGACAACTGTGTGTACCAATGACAAGATGCACTGCATAAACTCATCAGCCTCCTTCAACAGCATCTCCCAAATCAGTGACCTCTTCCACCTAGAAGGAAAGAGGCAGGAAATGCTTGGGAACACGATAAGCCATAAGTTCCCCTTCAAGCCATGCAGCACCTCGCCTCAGAAGTATATCACCATTTCCTCATTGTCGCCGAGTCGAAAGTCTGGAATTCTTTTTGAAACAGCACTGTGGGAGTATCTACATGACATGAACTGCAGCAGTTCAAGAGGACAGCTCACTATCACCTTCTCCAGGGAATTATGGATGGACAATAAATTCTGGCCAAACCAGCAAGACTGAAATCCCATGGAAGAATTTAAAAAAAAGGATGTTGAACACAAATTTGAGCAGTTCAACTTTCATTCAAGTAGAAGTGTTTGAAATACCCCTTTACAGCTCTGCTGATACAAAACAAGATGATCCTCACAGTAACAGTGAAAGTGTGCATTGACCAAACCCAACATATTCTTGGATCAAGTAGTAAACACACGAGAGTAAACAGAAGTAACTAAATGTGTACTAAGAAATCGACCGAGTTGTCATAAAATATATCTTGTTCATAATTTTGCTAAACTTATCGTACTATAGTTAGGCATCCATCTTTTTAAGTTTTGTTCAGTTCATTTGAGATTTTTAATTAATGTAACCCATTTTAGTGCAGGTACAATGGGTTGAATGGTTCCCTTCTGCACTTTAATAAATCTGTGGTTCTGGGATTTCAATATCAAGCAACCCACTGTGACTCAATGACATTTGTGAAAAGACCACTTATCGGATGACATTTTGTTATCTTACGAGATATCTTCGCTGAGAGATAGGACAGACACAAAATGGTGTGACTCGTAATGCAACATATCACAGTTCATGCAAGTTTACAGAAAGGTTAATTTAAAAGTAGAACCAAATCAGAAAATTTAATCTACCAATGTTTGTGTCGCAGTACGTGTAACACAGGCTGGATTCTGTGAGCAACCTCACGGTTTTTAAGCCAACTTTTCCCACAGGTCCAAATCTTGCTGTGTAGGAAATGGGAACTGGATCCATGTTGAAATCTAAACACTGAGATAGGTTGCAAATCCTATCATAATAATCCAAAATATTGGGCCAATCACTGCATCATCACATTTCAAATGTTATGAACCCTAAAAAATTTCCACATTACTAGGAATATCTATATCTTAAGTAATTGACTGCAATTGTTTACTTCTGAGAAATTAGCATTTCTCTAATTTATTCCTATTACAGTGTAATCTAGGTCCAGTGATCTGTAACAGCTGGGATGCACTGTTACCATGTGAGGGATTTTCCCTGTGTAGGTCATTTTAAAAAGGTTTGGCATTCCCCCAGACAACATTATTAGACTATGTTTGTGCCAAGTGCAAACCGATGAGAAAGTGTGAAGATCGATGTTTGCCAGTTGCTGAACATGTGCAAATCATCCCAATCCAGATCTACAGTTATTACATTGCAGACATCTGTCTCAGTAATACTCATGTCCTTTGGTGAACTAATACTGTGAATGCTTTGTGGAAGTATCTTTACAAGTAGAGTAAAGTGGTTCCTGAATCTGGGTGACACATACTTTCATGATACCCCAAACTCACTAAATACCGTTTCCGGCCAATAGCCGAGACAGTGACAAAAGGAAATCCCCATGCTACTGGAACACTTCTTAAGTTGATACCAATTACTTCTGGACTAAAATCCAGTGTTTGAAAATTCATGAAATTATAAATTGATTTGCAACCATTGACTCAGTTGTTTCCTAAAATGTATTGCAAATAACGGCATAAGAAAAGGTACCACCAATTTCTGATTTTGCCTTTGGAAATATTTGCTATTTGTTTCTGTTATTATACCACAGACTACCTGCTTGAGAAGAAGACCCCTCAAAATACTATTAATGGATTTGAACTCCTTCTGTACAGCAGAAACAAGGTGAAAGAGGTGTTGAGAATGTGTGGTACATTTAGTTGCACTGTTGATAAATTAGGTGAATTCAGATAGACAACTGATAATAAACAAAAATAAAAATCAGCACTTTCCAACCTTCTGGACTCAATATTGAGTTCAACCCCTTCAAAGTGTGAACCCATTCCTTCTTTTAGCTTTACAGCCCAATCACGTAATCTGAACTATCAACGTCTTTTATCCCAAAGCACTCTAACTCCCCCCCTGCCCCCCCCGACTAAATACTGCCTTGTCCACACTTCATATCAGCTCCGATGAAGAGTCATCTTGACTCGAAACGTTAGCTTGCTCTCTCTCCATGGATGCTGCCTGGTAAAAACAATGACTGCAGATGCTGGAAACCAGATTCTGGATTGGTGGTGCTGGAAGAGCACAGCAGTTCAGGCAGCATCCGAGGAGCAGTAAAATTGACGTTTCGGGCAAAAGTCCTTCATCAGGATGCTGCCTGACCCACTGTGATCTCCCGCATTTGTTGTTCTCATTAGCATGCCTTGTTCAGACAAGAACCTGTGTCAATGTTAACAGTTGACTGTAATGAAGCCCATGGTGATCAATCTGACCAGTGAAGCTTGCTAAAACAGAGGAGGACAGAATCACAAAATGAGTCTGGATCTTTCTCTCTGGGCTTTGGCCAAATTCTTCTCCAGCCTGAAACATCTTGCAAACACCCATTGTGATATATTTGATTGTTTGTGGTGAGCTTCAGGCTGCTTGCTCTGGGAAAGGTGGCAGCTAGAAGCCCTTCTGCTTTTTTACACCCTGTATGTTCTTGTACCCAAGGCCCAGCTAGAAAATAAACTAGGTTGTCCCAGAGAGCCTCTCACTTAGCGTTGGATGCGGAAGTGAAAATCCCATTCAGTCACTACAGGGCTACAGGTCTCCCTGCACATTGGATCTCATTTCCAAAGCCACCATACAAATATTCAGCTCACTGGAAGAGGAAATTTTAACACAATCCACTCAGCAAGAGACTAACGAAATTAGAATGGTCACCAGTTTACACTCCGTACAATTTTGCTGTTCAAAGAATTCAATAGCATGTCCAATCAGGCAGTGTTTAGGAATATAGGAATATCTTCATTTGTGATGCTGGCAAAGCCAGCATTTAGTGCCTATCTTTCTCTCTCTCTGCCTTTGAGTAGTTTGTGATGAGCTGCCTTCTTCAATAAGTCTGGTCTGTGAGATAAAGGTACTTCCACAATATTGCCTGGGTAAAAGTTGGAGGGTATTGACTCAGAGATAACAAAAGGATGGCTCTCATGTTTCCAACAGACTGAGATCTTCCAGCTACTGAATAAGGGATCAGTTGCCTTTCTAACCCACTGGCAAATTTTCAACAGTAGCCTTTTGTAGGCCATGAACTGGGGAATATTACATTCACTTTGGAGTATAAAGTACTCAGTTTATGAATAATGCCATTGCCAGAAACTTGCCACCTTTGTGAAGTTTCCTCAACTCTCATTTCCTTGAGCATTCAAGTTTGGGTGTGCTTCCAAAAATTCAAACAGGTAACCAATCCAATCTCATCAATTCTCTTCTGAGCACATTCAGATAAAACTCTCAGACTATGTTTGTCGCTCGTATCAGTTCCTCAACAAGGATAGCCCACAGGATGTATCGCCTGTGCTCTGCATCTTCTTTTCCAAGTTAATGTCAGTGAATATCATAAACTGTGCAGTTTCCAAGTAGGTGAATTAAGTTAACACTTGAAGCTGAGAAACATTTCCCAGCAGTTTCTCTGAATGCATGACTATGCCAGACAACTATTTTGGAGCCAATTCACATAACTTGAAAAGAATACTTATTTCGATTTTAACACTGTTCTGTCAGTCAGAAGTATGAACCCACAGGGTAAAATTGTCAAATCTTCCCACAAGCAAAAAATGCCTTTTCACTCTTTCATCTCATGTTTTTGCTTTGCAAGAACAGATGACATACGTATATTGTCCCAGAACTGCTGCCAACAGTGCAAAGCTCTTGCGCTGTAACCAGGAAGATTAAGATGACAGAGGATAAGTGGTACAGCTACCCACAAATCTAACTCACATAACAGCCTTAATAAATGTCTTCGTGATGAGTCAACGAGGAGTTGGGGGAAGGGTATTGGATAAGGTGTTATGTATTAGAAATGTGACACATATATCACGCCTCCTTTTGCACAGGTATTGGGTGGCCAAATATTTCACTGATTTAATTGATATTTAAATTGGGCCTTTGAGCACTTGGGAGCTGAAGTGAAATTCAGAATTTCTGCTTTGATTTCAAGGGTTCAAGAATGCCAACAACAAAAGGGAGGAATGTGCTGCTAGTTCTCTGGTTTCCAGCATCCTTGTTGGCTTGGAAGAGAAGGAGTCCTCAAGATGTTTATTCAAGGGGAGCCAATCACCCCAGTCCTCCAAAATTGTATCTCCTTCCTAGCCTGCCCCATCCTGGGAGTCTCTCTGCTGGCTGTTTATGACTTTTTCACATCTCCTGATGGCAATCTTCTCTCCACCCTCCCAATCACTCTCTTTCCTTTCCCGATCCTCACTGAATCCTGATTGCAGGGTTCTGTCATCTGGGGTTTCTGGCTATTGTCACCAGCCCACTCTGGCTAGACTGTCCCAGGAAAAAAGACTAAAAAATGTGATTGAGGTTTTGCCTTACACTTCAACAGAAATTACACATCTCTAGCTCTGCCAGATTCTTTTTTAATCTGCCCTTCTTCGGGGGACAGAATAGCCTTAGGGGTTGGCAAAACAAGTCTTCAGCTACAGTTGATTCAGACAATTCGGATTTTGCAATGAGAAGCAAGTAGGCCCAGGATACTGACAACAAGAAGCAAATAGTTGTTTTTCAAAAATCATTGTTAAAATATTCTTTCAGGAGAGTAGGTGATGATGGATTTTGAGTGTTGCTGGAAAGAGAGACATGTTGCTAAAACTGTTCATCTTGCAAATCTCAGGATAAAGGCAAGAATACCACCTTTCAAATGTTAACAATATGTACTGCAAGAGTAAAGAATGCTCATTGGTTGGCAAGTCAGATCTGATTCGTTGAGATGTCGCTCTAAGTCAGTTTTTTTGTGTATATATTTATTGAAAAATATTTTCACTCTTTTACAAAAAAACTCAAAAAAGTTATAAAAGTACTAAAGTACAGAAAAGTAGAAATAATATTGTATTATTATACTATATTACAGTAACGTTGACAATAAACGGCCTACTATTCCTCAAGATATAGTCGTCTCATATTTACTTAAACCAAATTAGCAAAAAGTCAAATTAAATAAAATAACACTAAGTTAAATTCCAATCCATTAAAATCGAATAACACTATATTGTACTCGCCTCACCTCCATCCTGTCCACGGAAGCAACATCGATTATACCCACATTTAGTAGGCACACCCATTCGCTTACATATGACAGCAGGGCACCTATTTGGTATCTCCTTTGATCTGGGAGGTCCACCCCACCCCATATCCTGTGGAAGTTGCAACTTGGTAAATTTAATCAGGGGGCACCTACAGCACCAAATAAATTACCTAAGCCAGCCCACAAACCTCCGCAGTACCCGTTTGGGTAACAACAACGGGAGCATCATCATAGGATATAACAACCGAGGAAGAACATTGATTTTAATCAAGGCTTTACGGCCGAGCCATGATATGGGCAGTTCTTCCCATTGCTGCAAGTCCTGTTTTATTCTCTCAAACAGTTACACAGTTGCTGGAAGCGAGGGGTAATAAAAATTCCCAGATAGAGAAAACCTTTCTCTAAAAGGAAACTAAAAGGAAACTCCATTCTGTCCTCCAGCTTCAGTACTTCTACCAATCCCCTGTCAGGCATGACTTCTGACTTTGTGAAATTTATCCTGCATCCCCAAAAGCTGCCAAGTAATTTAACCTTTTGTATTAGCCGGAGTACGGACTTTTTGGGGTTAGCCAAAAAAAGGACATCGTCCGCATAGAGAATGATTTTGTATTCCTCAACTAAGACCTTTGGTGCCATTACCTCAGGGTCCTTTTGGATGGCTTCCACCAACAGTTCAAGTACCAAGGTGTACAGCAGCGGTGACAGGGGACATCCTTGTCGACTGCCCCTCCCCACGCTAAAATTGTTCAATTTAACCCCATTCGTGATAACTGCTCCCATGGGGTCTTTATATAAGACTGCCACCCACCTGGCAAAGGCCCCGCCCAGGCCAAAACAATCTGGAACAGCAAAGAGATACAACCATTCAACCCGCTCAAAAGCCTTTTCTGCATCCAGGGAGACCACCAAACCTGGAATCATTCTCTGCTGACATATTTGCACGATATTCAATACCCGCCTGATATTGTTGGAGGAGCTGCAGCTCTTGGTAAAACCCATCTAGTCTTCTTTTAATAATAACGGGCAGTACCTTCTCCAACCTCAGAGCAAACACCTTCGATAGGATTTTAAAATCCACATTCAACAATGAGATGGGTCTGGATATCTGGACATCTCCGGATGATGTGCAATCCTCGGGGTCTTTCCCTTTTTTTAAAATAAGGAAGATATTAGCTTCCCAAAGAGAGGACGGAAGGCAGTCATGGCAGTCAGTGGTCAGCTAACGTGTATGAACTCATTGTAAAATTCACTCAGGAATCTGTCTGGACTGGGTGCCTTACCACCTTGGAGCTCCCTTACAGCCTCTAGCACCTCCTGTACTGTCAGGGCTGCATTTAAAAGGGAGGCCTGATCTGTGTTTATACGAGGGAGGTCCAAGTTTTCAAAAAAGGATTCCATTCTCCATTCCCACAGCCCTCTGACCGGTATACATCTGCATAGAACTCCCAGAATCTGGCAATGATCTTCCTCAGTTCGCGTGTGAGTGCCAGTTCTCTCCCTGATAGACATAACGGACTGTGGAGCACTTTTCTTGCTCGCCAGGCAAGCTAGGCTTATCCCCATATTCAAACAGCCTTTGCTTTGCAAAGGAGTCCACTCTCTTGGTCACTTGTTTGAGTGCTTAGTCCAAAGCAGCCCGGAGAGCCATGACCCACTGAAACTTGACCATGGATGGTCTGGTATAATATGCCGACTCAGTTGCCTTCAGCCGGGCCTCAAACATCTGCTGCTGCTGGTTTCCTCTCTCTGCCTCCTTCTTGTTGTCAAGTATGAAACAATTATACTGCTTAAGAATGGTTTGGTGGTCTCCCAGGGCACTTATGGATTACTGGCCGTACCCCGATTATGTCCCCAAAAGCCCTGAACTCCCTTGTGATATACTGTATAAAGTTGTCATTCTTCAACCGAAATGGATCCATGCGCCAGTGCCATGTGCCTACACCACTACCTTTGGTCTTAACATCCAAATATACTGCTGCATGGTCTGAAATAGTTATGCTCCCAATGCTGCAAGTCAACTCCAAGTCCAAAAAAACTGACGGAACAAAGAACATATCAATTCTTGTGTGGCACTTGTGCAGGTTGAGGTGGAAGGTAAAATCTCTCCCACTAGGGTGGAGGCACCTCCACACATCCACTAGCTCCAACTCCTCACACAAGTCCATGAATTGTCTAGACTGCTGAGGTGTACCCGACAGCCCTCTTGGCATCCTGTCTGCCCCAAGGTCCATGAGACAATTAAAGTATCCTCCTATAATCGTACAGCGCACCCCAAGAGCCATTAAGTTAGAGACTGCATCAACTAAAAATTTGAGAGAATGCACCGGAGGGACAGTAAATGTTCAGGATGCCATACTCTTCTCCATGAGAATGACGAACCGCCCATACTCATCCTTGATTTGACCTGTCAACTGAAATGGGAGGTTCTTTCATACCAGTATGGTCACTCCTCTGCTTTTGGAGTTAAAGGAGGAAAAGAACACCCCTATTGTATCCCCCTGCTGTAAAGTCAGATGTTGCCCATCAGTCAAATGTGTCTCTTGCAACAGCACAATGTCAACCCTTTCCTTCCTAAGATTTGAGATCACCTTTTTCCTTTTAATGGGGGAATGGCTCCCCTTTATAGTCCAGATGCACCACCTGAACAGATTGCTAGCCATGACCACACATCACAGCCCGCAGTCCCCCAAGAGGAAGAAGCCCATTCAATGTGTGATGAGTGGAGAAAAAACAAACTTTATCAAATCTAAAGACTATTCCCACAAATGCTACCAAAACTACAAAAACGAATAAACTAAAACACAAATCTCCAGAGATCTCCCTCCTTTCCCATTGGGGAATTCACTCCCAAACTCAGAACAATCCAAGCACCTTCCAGTAAAGGCCATACCCCAAACCCAAGCAATGGAAAAGAAAACATATTACATACACTCCTATAAGTTAACCATGGATGCCCACCCCTCCCCATCCACATCTCAATCCCACATATCTTTACATCAAAAGGAGTAACCACCCCACACCCAGCAAAACAGAACAATAGAATAACTAATAACCACCAAACAGACAGCCTATAAAACATACCGGATTTTACACCAAAGCAATACCAAGCCTATCAGGCCTAAGACCCCAAAAGGGAAAAGAACAAAGAGAGGGAAGATAAAAAAAATTATACAATGCCATTATCCGCCGCATTTTTTCCTCCTTCCCCCTTGGTCAAAGTCTATTACTTTAGCGAGTGCAAAAATTCTTTTACTTTTTCCGCTGAGTCAAAGTTGCAGTCAGTTCCCCCTTAATTGAAGTGTAACACTACCGGGTACCTCAGAGAATATTGAAAGCTTAAATCTCTTCACTTTTTTTCTTTACATCATCAAAGGTCTTCCTTTTCTTAATTATGGCCCCAGAAAATTCATGAGAAAACATTCTCTTTGAACCTTTATAAGCCAAAGCCTGTGGATCTCCACGCAGTCTTCTGGATATTTCTACAATTAATTGCTTTTCCTTGTAATGCTGAAGTCGCACTGGGACCAGGTGGGGGCACTGATTTGGCCCGGACCTACGCATCTGTTGGGCCCGCTCCACATTCACTCAGCCGACTCAATCTCCAGCCCCAACAACTCCAGAAGCCACCTCTCGAGAAAATCAGCAAGATTTTCACCTTCTCCACACTCAGTAAGCCCAAGATCCATAGACATTTTTCTCCAACCTCAATTTCAAGGTCGTCTCCTTGTTCCTGCAGGGTCCAAACCTGGCCTTCCAAGGCACGGACCCGTACCTCGGAGCTCTCGGTTGCAGCCTCTAAAGCCATGGTCCTCTGTTCCATTGCTTTCCACATGCTGATCCAAAGTCCGGATCTCCTGCTCATGCTTTGTCAGCATGGCAGTAATTGGTTCCAGTGCTCCCTCGATTTTTTTCACAGAGTTTTGTGAACTCCGTGAGTAAACGCTGCTGCTCCACTGATCTTAAGGACGTCGCCATGGGAGTTGAGGTATCGGCTGCGGGTGTGCCTGACATAGTAGAAGAGTGGCCTGCCTGCAGTGCTCACTTTCCGTTGGATGTCTTCTTTTTAGCTTCAGATCTATGAAATCTTAATTTAAAAGGGCTGTAGGTATTATTCTACCTACATTACATTACAAGCTTTCCTCAGGGGTGGCTAATGGTGGGGGGGGGGGGGGGGGGAAGGTAGGACCCACCTTGCCTGGGTATGGCTCAGAGCCCAACACAGCAGATTGTTCAGACTGCCGTGATATTGAATCTCCAGTCAGTTCTTCTTTAATGCAATGGTTGCGTTTAAATGATGGCACTCTAATCAAGTTACAGTCAGCACACATTTTAGAGGTTCACACTGTAGAAACGCTATTCTCAATTCATCAATCACATTACAGCAAGTTCGCTTTGACAAAACGTGCGTTATAGCAGAACGACCTGTATCAAGAAAATAATTAGAACTGGAGGTTTCTCAGCCTCCCTGTTAATTCAAAAATGACACATATTCCTCAAACAAACAAAAACAGACATTGTTGGAGAGACTCAGCAAGCCTAACAGCATCAATGAAGAGAAAACCGCGTGAAGGTTTTGAGTTTAGTGACTTCAGAAGTGAATCTGTTTCCATTATTTGCAGAGAACAGGTTCCTGTACATGAATATATGTCACTTCTGGCATAAATGAGATACATTAAGAGCTTGACTAATCACACATTAGCATAGGTTTTAGCATGCATTATTATTCAGCAAATGCTGTCGAATGACCGATTCACATTTAACAGTAGACATGGTTCAAAGTACTTCCTTTCCTCAATGTGCTTGTTCAGAAATTTGCAAATGGCTTCTCCACTGCTGTCTTTTTTAATTGGTCAAAAATTAAACGGTCAACATACACATTTGAATTTGTATTGCTTTATACATTATAACATGTTTCATAAACTTGATTGAGTTTTTTGAAGAAGTAACAAAGAGGATTGATGAGGGCAGAGCGAAAGGTGTGACCTATCTGGAGTTCAGTAAGGTGTTCGACAAGGTTCCCCATGGGAGACTGGTTAGCAAGGGTAGATCTCATGGAATACAGAGAGAACTAGCCATTTGGATACAGAACTAGCTTAAAGGTAGAAGACATAGGGTGGTGGTGGAGGGTTGTTTCAGACTGGAGGCCTGTGACAGTGGAGTGCCACAAGGATTGGTGCCAGGTGCACTACTTTCATCATTTCTCTAAATGATTTGGATGCGAGCATAAGAGGTATAGTTAGTAAGTTTGCAGACGACACCAAAATTGGAGGTGGAGTGGACAGCGAAGAAGGTTACCTCGGATTACAACGGATCTTGATCAGATGGGCCAATGGGCTGAGAAGTAGCAGATGGAGTTTAATTTAGATAAATGTAAGGTGTGAGGGAAAGCAAATCTTAGTAGGACTTATACACTTTATGGTAAGGTCCAAGGGAGTGTTGCTGAACAAAGTGACCTTGGAGTGCAGGTTCATAGCTCCTTGTAAGTGGAGTCACAGGTAGATAGGATAGTGAAGAAGATGTTTGGTATGCTTTCCTTTATTGGTCAGAGTATTGAGTACAGGAGTTGGGAGGTCATTGTTGGAATATTGTGTGCAATTCTGGTCTCCTTCCTATTGGAAAGATGTTGTGAAACTTGAAAGGATTCAGAAAAGACTTACAAGGATGTTGCCGAGGTTGGATAATTTGAGCTATAGGGAGAGGTTTAATAGGCTAGGGCAGTTTTTCCTGGAGTGTCGGAGGCTGAATGATGACCTTACAGAGGTTTATAAAATCATGAGGGGCATGGATAGGATAAATAGACAAATTGTTGTCCCAGGGATGGGGGAGTCCAGAACTAGAGGTCATAGGTTTATGGTGAGAGGGGAAAGATATAAAAGAGACCCAACGGGCAATTTTTTCACGCAGAGGGTGGTATGTGTATGGAATGAGCTGTCAGAGGAAGTGGTGGAGGCTAGTACAACTGCAACATTTAAGAGGCATCTGGATGGGTATATGAATAGGAAGGGTTTGGAGGGATATGGGCCGGGTGCTGGAAGGTGGGACTAGATTGGGTTGGGATATCTGGTCGGCATGTACGGGTTGGACCAAACGGTCTGTTTCCGTGCTGTACATCTCTATGACTCTATAAGCATGGTTTTACCATCGATTCTGCTGAAAACCTCGAAACAGAGATTTCAAACAGTTCTCTCTTTGAGGATTCTAAGGTTTAATATAAATTCAACAGAGAGATGGAAGTTTACTTTGTCTTTGGTGCACTTCCCAACATATTGAAAAATCAAACATAAGATATATCTCATGAAATTTTTAAGTCTCACGAGTCAATGAAGCTAATTAGAAGGAGATATGTAGGTAATGAAATGGTAACGGCAGAAATACATTTCATGTGCTTTATTAAGTCTCCATGATGAATAAGTTTGAAGACTGTTTCACCTTTCCAAGCAGTATTTTACTGACTATGATTCTGAACTGCAGAAGGAGACACAGGTTAAAAAGATGAGTGAAAATTACATTTTATCATGAGGATACAGAGATGAATAGTTCAGTATTGAACATAACAGCAGCGTCAATAATAACATGGCATTTTCGTTTGTCAACTTTGGTTGTTTTCTTAAAAATTAATTCAATTCACTGGATACTTCAAACCTCACCAGTCTGAATTTATGATCCAAGTCTTAAAACTTACAAAATAAATTAAGATCAATTATTACTCAATATTCAAACTAGTTAGCAAACCTGGATGAACTCATTATTATTTGTGGAAAATGTGACTAACTTGCTGTGCACTTTCAAATCCTTCTTTGCTTAAAAAAAAGCTATAAATTTTTATTATTGAATAGGCAAAAGATGCTGGAAGCACTCTGGTATCACCTTATAAGCCCCCATCATCTGATTGAGTCTGAAGACAAACCACCACAGAATTCTAGTACACTCAGGTGACTGCAGAAGTTAGGATTGAGGGAAGAAAAAGAACTAAAATGTGTGAATCTTGCCCTCAAATGGAGATATCTTCAAGGTTATCAAATTAACAACATAGTCAAGGGAATGGAAGAAATAAACCCAGACCACGACTTTAAATTGTCACAAATTGGCACATGAAATTACCTTGAGATAGGATGGGCTGATACTTTCAAAAACAATCAGATGTTGCAATGGGAGACTGGGCTGTCTTTCACAGTTATGAACGAAAATGGAGTGAACCACCTTCCTCAGCAGAATTCTCTCACTCACAGGAGTTATCTTGCACAGTGCTGAAAACAGTACAGAAACAAATGGTACATAGACCAATGAGTGAGGCATTGCCATGTGAACAGTGAAAACACAAGGACTTACAGAATTGGCTGACTGAAAGAAGACAGCGAGTACTGGTGGATGGAAAGTTGTCCGCCTGGAGGTTGGTAACCAGTGGTGTCCTGCAAGGAATTGGGCCTCTGCTCTCTGTTGTTTTTAAAAATTACTCGAATGAAGAAGTGAAAGGGTAGGTTAGTAAATTTGCATATGACACAAAGCTTGGTGGTGCTGGAGATCGTGTCGAGGGCTGTTACAAGCTACAACAAGATATCGACAGCTTGCAGAATTGGGCTGAGAAGTGACAGATGGAGTTCAACCAGGGTGGCATGGTGCCTCACAGCACCAGAGTCCCAGGTTCAATTCTAGCCTTGGGCAACTGTCTACGTGGAGTTTGCACATTTTCCCTGATTCTGCGTGGATTTCCTTCGGTTTTTCCAGTTTCCTCTCACAGTCTAAAGATGTGCAGGTCAGGTGAATTGGCCATGCTAAATTGCCCATAGTGTTCGCCACATTAGTCAGAGGGAAATGGGTCTGGGTGGGTTACTCTTCAGAGGGTTGGTGTGGGCTTGTTGGGCTTAAGGGGATGTTTCCACACTGTAGCTAATCTAGTCATCTGGTCTAATCTAGTCTAGATAAATATGAAGTGATTCATTCTGGAAGGTTGAATTTGAATGCTGAATGCAGGGTTAAAGACAGGATTCTTCACAGTGTGGAGGAACAGCGGGAGCTTGGTGTCCATGAACATAGATCCCTCAAAGTTGCCATCCAAGTTGATTGGGTTGTTCTCAAGGCATATGGTGCTTTTGCTTTTATTAATGAGAGGATTGAGTTTAAGAGCTGCGAGGTTTTGCTGCAGCTCGATAAAACCCTGGTTCGACCAGGCTTGGAATATTGTGTCCAGTTCTGGTTGCCTCATTATAGGAAGGATGTAGATGCTTTAGAGAGGGTGCAGGGGAGATTTACCAGGATGCTGTCTGGATTGGAGGGTTTGTCTTATGAAGAGAGGTTGAGTGAGCCCGGGCTTTTCACACCAGAGAGAAGAAGGAAGAGAGATGATTTGATTGAGGTGTACAAGATAATGAGAGGCATAGATTGAGTAGGTAGGCTGACACTTTTCCCCAGGGCAGAAATGGCTGTCACGAGGGGTAATAATTTTAAGGCAATAGGAAGAAGGTAGAGGGGATATGTCAGAGGTAAGTTCTTTATGCAGAGAGTGGTGGGTGGGCAGAATGCACTGCCAATGGTTGTAGTAGAGTTTAAGTGACTGTTGGACAAGCGCATGGATTGCAGTAAATTGAGGGGTGTGTAGATTAGGTTGATCTTAGATCAAGGGAAATGCTCGACACAACATCGTGGGCTGAAGGGCCTGTACTGTTCTATGTTCTATATACATCCTTGTTGCATGGTCAAAGTATGACATACATTGCATAATCAAAGCCAAACAGAAAAAGAAAGAAACTGCTCGTCATTCCTCAAACTAATAATTTCTGGAGATACAATGGGTAAATCAGATTTTATTACTCATCTTTACTGAACCTATTTATTTTTCCTGAACACACCCATGATATTTCAATTTACTTATAATCCAATAAATCATCATAACATTCTCCATGCACACCAATCAGAGTAAAATTAAACACTCAGATTTGAGCTTTGGACCAAAGTTGGCTGAAAACTTCATTAGGACAACCAAACTTAGATTACTGGGCTCCCTGATAACATTTAGACAATCAGCCTTCCCAACCACATTATTCCTGATTGATTCAAAAATCACAGATATAGAAAGCAATCTATTTTGCTTTCTCGATGCAAATAAGAAGAGTTAAAACAAAGCCATCTAGATATCATAGATTTTCCTGTTTCCATGATTGTCAATGGAATATTTTTAATTCTTGGACTTTAAGGTGCAACCAGAACACTGACAAGCGGTTATCTATTATAATGCTTGTTTTTGTGGAACTCGTGTATGCCAAACAAAATCAGCTTATCATGTCTTGGTATTACCCAAGCAAAAGCGGTTAAAGACTTTTTTCTATGGAAGGCGTTATGCAAAGCCGAAGTCTCTCCTTGAAAACTTTCACAGCCAAGTCGTTCCTTCAGTCTTCCGAGTTCTGGGTCATGAATTGAGTTGATGCCACTGAGCTTCCAAGGTTGAACCTGGATACAAATGAATCCAAGTCCCAAGAACCTATGTCAAAAAAAAGCAGCATTAGTGTAAATCAACACTGAATTAAACAGGGAGATGGTGAGGACTGCAGATGCTGGAGATGAGAGTCAAAATGTGTGGTGCTGGAAAAGCACAGCCGGTCAGGCAGCATCTGAGGAGCAGGAGAGTTGACGATTTGAGCATAAGCTCTTCGTCAGGAATGTCTGCCTGACCGTCTGTGCTTTTCCAGAACCACACTTTGTGACACTGAATTGAACAGCTCAAGTCAGCATCCAGGAACAGAATCCTTTTACCTGTGATCTGTTGCAGCACGCAAAAGATATCCAACTTCCCTGTATATATGGGAATAGGTATTTCGGAATGAGTAGAGTAAGGGATCTGTAAATTTGCTTGTCAGGTTTTTGTGGTATATTTGAAGGTGCTTAAGCTGTTAGTATATTACTATTATCAGATAGTTGTGAATGCAGGCATTGACTCACTCTAGATTTCAGAAAGCATTCAAAAAGAACATTTGTGACAATATATGCAATTCTGCAATGTGATTCCCACCTTGTAATGATTCGCTTTGTCTCTATTCTTTACGATATATGCTGTGGAGAAATAACTATTCATGTTGATGATGGGAAGGTTTCCTCTGAAATTTGTGAAATTGCAGTAGATTCTTTCCATACACCTTTACAATCTTGCTACAAGTGACAAGACAATCAATTCTTAGCTTTTACGTTTCCATCCTTAACGCTAATATTGATTATAAACACAAGGTGACAATTGGAATCTGCCTGATTATTGTTGCTCCAGCTGAGGGCCGTGAGTTAGTCTGATGGGTAAGGTGTGTGGGGAAGAAGCAGTCAGAAGGGGGCTGAACTGTAGTCAGCAGCAGTGCACAGATTTCTCATGAAAGCAGAAAAGGCCCAGCCTCCTCTGTAATCTTCATTCCACATAAAGGGATAATTAATCAAATCAATAAGTGATCAAAGGGAGATGATCTTCAACAGGTTTCTCTTCCTGCTCCCATACCATAATCCATGAAGTCATCTTTGGTTTCCTTTTCTTCATATTTCTACACAAACAGGAGAGCAGCTGCGAGATGTACTTTGACAATACTAAGATTTCTCTCACCACTAGGCTCTTGATGTTTCTACTGCATCTCCAATATCCAAGATTAGAAGAAACAGAATTTTCTCCAATTAAAGACAGAAAAATCTGAATCTGTAATTTTCGATTGACCACAAACTCCTAGCCTTGCTACTGATTTGATTCCTGAAAATGAACCAGGTTGTTCCATCCTGTATAACTCCGTTCATCTGATATTTTGCTTCATTTGAGTTCGAACTCAAGCCTCTACCCTGTCCCCTCCAAGGTCCTCTTCACTAACTATTCTGGGCATCAGTCCGCAAATGTCTCAAATTTAAATTCTTTATTTTCACAGCTTCATCCAATTCTTTCTATGCAAGTTCTGCAGCCAGAGCTGTAACTTTCCCTGGTCTCTTAGCTGCACTGTCTTTGCCTTTTTGTCAATAGTTTAGACCATCACTGACAGCCAGAACTTTATTTGGCAAGACCTCACACTCTACAGTTCTCCTTCCTGTAAACTCTGAGCCTCTCCATTACTCTGTTCTTTAGGATATTCCTTCAACTAAAGCTTTAGGTCACTTCTCCAAAAATCTCCCTGTTTACTTTCAAATCCAGTCTTGTCTGATTCTGTTCTCACGTGGTGCTGTAGGACAGTTCTCTTTCTAATATTTTACTTTTTAACAAATTACAGTTCTGATTAGGAATTCCTTAAAAGGTTGTGAGATAAGCACAGGTTTCCAGTGAACCAGATTTCTCCCCGTGTCTTTCTCGTAACCAAAATAACTGTTATGTGCAAGTGCACATGTTTTATTTAATTTCATTTTCAGAGAAGGATTTTGAGCTTACTGCTGTATCTTAGTGACAATTAGCCTCAGTTTTATATTTCATAATGCAGGGATTAAATGATGAGCATCAGGATGCATCAGTTGCATTTCCAGCTTTTTCAGTCACGGGGCTTTCTGTTTGTGCTATCATTTAATTCACCTAAAATACAGTTTGCTTTGAAAGTAAACCTTCTCTCTGATGCCTTGTAACTTCTCCCTGCAGTCATTTACCAACAGCCTGAATGATTTATTGCATTTCATAAATTTCTAAATGGGAGGAGTGCCACTCATCATTTCAAGGAGATTTTTTTTCAAGGAGGTGTCCATGTCATATTTTACTTTGTGCTTTTTATATGTGCCATTCTATACACCGCTCAACCTAAATGTAAATAGTTTACAGCAATTTTTCACTTTTCATTCCAAAATCTGTCAATTAAATGTTGAGGTGAATTCTTTTCCTTCCTGTCTATTTTCTTTAAGTAATTTTATCTTCGCTTTTGGTCTCCACAAAGGAGTCAGGAAAGCTGAGCAGTCAATCTGCTCTCAGATGTCTGCTGCCTTGGCCTCAGATCACTCATAAAAGGAGTGCAAAACTGGCTAAGGTACAAATGCTTCACCCCATTGGAGCCCAACAACGGGAGTGTGCTAATGTGGATCTGCCATGAAGTATCACACGACTTCACCTTGAAATAACCTTTTTTGGGGAAAAATACTTTGTCTTTTGTCACCTCACCAAATCAAATCAACATGAGCTTTCAATAAAGGATGAAAGTGTGAACATTGCTGCTCTCCAACAACCTGTTGATGCAACTGTATGGAATGCTGCAAAGTGAAGGCCATTCAGTTTCACTCACACCTTCCAGAAAGCAGCTTCCTTTGGGCACTCTTATTGATGCTGCGGATTTTGGTTTGGAAATTTAGAAGAATAGAAGAAGAAAATCATTCTAAGTCTCCTTGGCACAATATCCTTTAATGTTAAGGTGCTGCCTTGGAAAATAACCTTTTAATTTTCCCATCCAAAACTGTCCTTAAGGTGATGATGAGTTGGCACATTGATCTGCTGCAATCCACGTGCTGTAAGTATACCTACAGTGCTACTGGCTCAGGAGTTCCAGGATTCTAATCCTACAATACAGAAGGAATAGCGATATTGTTTGAAGTCAGTTTGATGCTTAGCTTGTGGGAAACTTGTAGTTGATCACATTTTAATAGAATTGGTGTCCCTGTCCTTATCGATGATAGAAGTTCCGAGTTTGGAATGTGGTGTCAAATAAGCCTTGGTGTGCAGCCCAAACTTGGATACTGTCCAGATCTGGGTGCATAATTGTAGGGACTGCTTCAGTATCTGAAGAATTGCAAATGATGCTGAATATGGTTGGGGTTCTGACACTATGATGAGGAATTCCTGCAGATAAGTCTGAGATTCAGAAAGTTGGTCTTCAACAAGTGGAACCATTTTTCCTTTGTGTGAACTACAACTCCTATTAGTGGAGGGTTTTCTCACTGTTTCCCATTGACTTGAGGCTTACCAGTGCTTGATATAAACCAGCCCCGCCCCCCACCAACTCTTTTCAGTTCCGCTCTTTTGTTTGCCTGGTTCTTGTCAAATTCAAGGGAGCATTATTGAGCAGGTCATCGCTGAGTAAGTGCATCTTGATATCATTGTTGCTGATTCTGTCAATTAGTTTTATGATGATCAAGAGAAGACTGATAATGCAATAAATGGTTAGATTGTCCTGCTTTTTTGAGGAAGCTCGATGGCTTGGCAAGTTTTCACATTGTTGGATTTATGACAGTGTTGCATCTGCACTGGAACAGCGTAACAAGGTGCATACCTCAAACTCAAGTCCGGTCTTGTCTGATTCTGTCTTCATTAGGTGCCGTAGGACTGTTCTCTTTATACTTTTTTTTACTTTTTAACAAACTACAGTTATTATTAGGAATTCCTTAAAGGGTTGTGAGATAAGCACAGGCTATTGCCGAAATTTTATCGGGGCCAAAGGTCTTTGCACTATCCACTGCCAACAGCTGATGCTTAATATCACATGGAGTAAACAGAGTTGTTTGAAGACTGAATCAGTGACACTCTGATATCATAAGGATGTCAAGTTAATAATATCAACTGCTGTAAAATCACTCAACTAACATTTTCACTGCACCAAGCAATTAAGGGCAATTACTTTGAACAAAATATGATGATGTCATTTAAAAATGTTGGTGGCTTGTTCGACACATTTAAATGACAAAGTCAATTTGAAATATTAGACCTTTTCAATTGACATGATTCTTCTTTAAGGATAAGTGTCATAGTCAGTATAAACCACTGGTTTCATAGTGCCATTGATATTTTTGAATCTGGCAAACAAGCTTTGAATTGCAGCTAACATAATTAAAACAGACACGATTGCTTATCCAGACCCTTTGCCCTTTCGGTCTTTTAAACCCAGCCTTGTAAAACAATTACATTATCTGTTAATTGTCTTACTTGCAGAGGTTTAAATGAAACCGTTTGAGAAGATCCCAAGGCAAAATCCCAATGATATTCCAAACTAATACGGTACTCTATAAAAATTAACAATATCATCAAAATCTTGCAAGATGGCACCTCCAATAATTCAGCACTTCCAGAGCATGAGAGTGCTGTTTCAGTCAAGATTCTGTATTCAATTCTCTGAAATGGGGCTTGATGCCACTGCACCTCAGTTGACAAACAAGTCTGGATGAAACATTATCCTCCAATACGAATTTATCATGAAAACCACTTTTTTGTTATCTTGAAACCTGGACAGGGCAATGGGAGTAATTTAAATTCAATACATAAATCTAGAATATAAAGCTAGTTTTGGTGGTGATGACGCAACTATCATCCAATTGTCATAAACCCAATATGATTTATAACCGACTTTTGGGTTGTCCTTGACTGGTCTGGCCAACACGTGATTCAATCCACAGCAATGTAAATGCCTCTTTAAATTGCCCTCTGAAATGGGTCTCGTGAGATGGTTCAGCGACAAAATGTTAGCCTTGTCAGTCACATTCACATCCATTAAAAAAAACCAGATAGAACCCCAACCCTAAACGGACAATGTAATTTCTTCAAGTGCTGGAAGCCGATGTGGGATCCAGCGGCATCAGTGGTATCTGCATTGGCAAGGTCCAGCAAGGACTCATGGAGTCAGCAGCACTGTTGGAGGTGAGATTATACTGGAGAGTGTCGGCTCTTGATCTGGCAGCACAGCAAAGGGCAGCACAGCTGGCCGCTCCAGGCCCATGGCTGAGCACTTACCAAGAAGGACTGGAAAGCTGAACTTCATTTCTTTACTTTTCTGCCTTTATATTCTACATTTTGTTTTTGTTTGTGTTTTAAGATGGCATCAGAGAGTGTGACATTACGCTACACTTTGCCCTGTACTTTGTGAAAGAAAGTGACAAACAACAAATCAAAAAGTGAATTATTCATCCAACACTTGTGGATGAAGATGGTTCCAACTAATTCAATGTTCTTTTTAGCACTGATGGGCTGATCTCTCCCACCATTGAGGACAGAGATATTTCTATGACTACTGGTTTTCATTTTGTCATCCATCATCTTTTATGATTGGATATGGCAGAATTTCAGAGCTTTGATCTGATTCGTCACTTGGAGGATCACTTCGCTTTGTCGCAAGCTGAATACATCTTTTCGCATGCAACAGTCCAAGGTATAGAAAAAGTATATAAGAGCTGGCATAAAGCTCCTGTGGTACAATGGTAGTCAATGCCTCTGAGTCAGAGAGTCTGGATTTAAATCTCACCTGTGCTAGACATGTGTCATACATGTCTGAACAGATAGATTAGAAATATCTAGAAGAACTAACATAGGAAGGATGGGCTGAATAGTTGTCTTCTTTGCTGCACAGTTCCACACAAGTTGAGAACATAATTTTGTGTCTTGGCTTTAATCTTTATCAATCACATCATCTTAGCATCTTGACTTGGAATGATGTTTCTTTCATGATGGACCTTTTCAGGATAAAGTGCAAAGATGCTCATCGACTGTTGTTAGATGAGCCAGTGGGGGGCTTTTATCTGGAATTTCAAATTGTAAGACAAAAAAAACTACCCCAATGGGTGAAAAAGCTTGGAGTCTGACACAGACTGAATACATCTTTCTCTTAAATCATTGGCATTTAACCCCTGCAATCAAAAATAAATGAGCCTGATCATCATTAAGAAAAGGAATAGTTAAAACTCCTGCTTGGAGAATTAGATCAAAAGATCTATAAACAGTCCGTTTGCCTACAGTTGATGCAGTTGCTAGGAGATTCCCCTCCACTGCTATGGTGATGGATTTTAGATTCACTAGTAATGCTGGGGCACCTTTTAAACACCTGATCATTGTAGAAGTGGCATATCTCCTAGCAACAATAAGAGATAGGTAAGCTGCTTTCCCTTTTTTTTCTTATTTTCTGATCATAGAAAACGAAATGCACCATTGTTGCAACATGCATGTGATCTTACGTTCTCAAAAGCGGCCTATGACCAAGGTTATGATCTGGAATGCAATGCCTGAAAGGGTGTTTAGAGCAGATTCAACTGAAATTTTGAAAAAGGAATTGCACATGTGATTGAAGTGAAATGTTTAAAGGGAAAGAGCGAGGGAGCAGAATCTATTAGACAACTCTTAAAGAACCCACAAAGACATGATGGCTGAATGTGGTATTATTCAATGATCCCACTAATAGATAGCTGTAGAAAATTCTTATGTTAGAATTTGAGGGCAGCACGGTGGCACAATGGTTATCACTGCTGCCTCACAGTGCCAGGGACCTGGGTTCAATTCTAGCCTTGGGCAACTGTCTGTGTGGGAGTTTGCACATTCTTTCCATATCTGCGCTGCTCCCCATGTCCCCTGTGGGTGCTCTGGTTTCCTCCCACAGTCCAAAGATGTGCAGGTCAGGTGAATTGGCCATACTAAATTGCCCACAGTGTGAGGCACACTAGTCAGAGGGAAATGGGTCTGGGTGGGTTACTCTTCAGACGGTCAGTGTGGACTTGTTGGGCCAGATAGCCTGTTTCCACAATGAAATGTTTCATGCTCATTTGATTAAGAAGAACAGGACATTTGTGTCAATGAAATGGCAATACCCCTGATGACGCAGTACACCCTGAAATGTGAAATGTCAGCCTTGATTTTGTGCTCCCGTCCTTTTCTATCTTGAAAGCATTCCCTCTGATTCAAAATGAAAATGCTGTTACTGAAGCTTGCAGATAAACAAAAGCATCTTGTCAAAAACCTCAATTAGCTTACTTAAAATAGCTTAGAAAATTCTCTTTGTTGATTTTGGGCAGAAGATACATATTTTTAAAACTTAAGCTGAATTTTTACTCAGGTTTTTAACGCTTAAGACAATGGTCAATATGTGCACTGAACAGTCTGAATGGTTTCCTTGTACATCAAAGTTCTGCACTTTGTTTTGGATGTGACCTCCTTGGTTGCACAGCAACAGTAGTGGTGTTGATCAAATTAAATAAATCCATATCTTTACTGTGCTATGTTGGTAATGCGTGCAGTAAATTAAAGGGTGATGGGATGGAAGGTGAAGACAATAGGAATCCAATCATTTTGCAAAGGACAAGTGCAAGAAATGGTGGATGGGAATGAGTTGAGGAAAATGGAAGTCTTATGGACAACTAAGTTGGGCTGTGATTTAACTGTTCTCATTTACATCTTACATTTCTTTATTTGACTCATTGCCATCCACTATCAGGCCGTCAGTTATTTAACATACCCCACCTTCTAAACAATCAGACCTTTTGGGTTTTCCTCTATTCCCCACCTTCATCTTCCCTGCTTCTGTACTTGCTCAACATTTGCCACTTCACAAACTTAATTTGAGTTCTGATAAAAGGTGTTGACCTGTAATGTTCACGATAGAATAACCTCGGTTATCCAAACATCAATTATTCGAATTTCGGATTATCCAAACAAAATCTCAAGGTCCCTGTACATGCATTTCAATTGAAGTAGGAAAATTCTATTCCTTATCCATTTAATGCATAATCTTGCAAATTTGAACAGGAATATAGATGCAAGTATGCTTTAAAAAATAATTAACTTCAAATATATACTCGAGACGATGTTAGAGTTAAGTCTTACACTTTTTATAAAGAGGCTCTCCAAAACTTATTCTCCCCTTGAACAAAGGTTTGTGACTGTGAATACACAAGAACAACATATGTGCAAGCCCGAGCTGTGCGCTCTTACAGCAAGATTGTCTCTCAACATTGACTCACTCCATTTTGCATACACATCAATTTTTTTCCTCAGCTCAAACTCTGGAGAGTTAAATCAAAAAATGTGCTTGCACTTTGAATTTCTGTTGCTTTTTCCTCCTGTTATCCCATGACGACTCTTTTTTGCCAAACATAAAGTAGTTCAATATCTTTCAGCTGACAAGAAAATTTAATGTAACTTTTTTTTGATTAGAGAGAGCAAATCATAGTGAGTTAGCGCATGTGAAAATAAATAATAGGAAAACTTGACAGAAGGAAACACGAGGAAAACATTACTCCCTCAAAATAATTGATGAGAGGATGGAAACTGAAGTCAGTGAAAAATCTTCCCTCTCTCTCGTGTTTCCCCTCTATTTTGCGCCTCTCTCTCTCTCTAAGGGCTCGAAGTCACTGAGGAAAGAGGGACAACACATGATTAGTCTGGACGGCAGGATGACACCAAACAGAAAAATGCCGGCTGCTGTCGAGGAGCGGGATAAAACGAAGGAGAATGTCAGCGAAAAATTTCACAGACTTCAGTCAAACTCTAGCCAAAAAGTGATTTTATTTGTAAAATTTCATGAATTTTTAAAAAATATCCAGTGTTTGTACACATTCAGTTGATTGAATGAAATAAAAGCACTGTAAACACACTTTTTTACATAATTATGTTCAAAATGGCTTCCTTTGTTTACGATCAGATCAGTTATCCGAACAATCAGTTATCCGAACAAAATACTCCCCGCTGCCTTGTTTGAATAATTGAGGTTGTTCTGTATTTCCGTCTTCATAAATGCTGCCAGACATGTGAAGCATGTCAAAGATATTCTGCTTTCATTTCAGATTTCCAGGGTTCAGAAATAGTTGGCTTTGGTATAAAAAGAATATGGATATTCAACTTCTGCCAAAAACCCAAATCATGTGACAAGCTCCATCCTCCTTCCCAACCAGTTGCTGACGCCAAACCAAATGGTAAAATGATAAATCACACTTTGTTTGTCCTGAGAATTAGTTTGCCGACAGGGTTGAAGTGGAAGTCTACAGCACCATTTGAAGATTTTGACAAGATCTGAACAAACAGTTTAGATTATCTGCAAGCTTCAGTGGCACCATTCTCACTTGGAGTCAGGAGGAATGCTTTGAAGACTGACATAGGACTTGAGCACACAATCAAGACTGACACTTCACATTTCAGGGAGCAATGCAGAGTCAGGGGCTTGGTTTGAAACATGAAAAAAAGTCTTGTCTTCTTACTCAGATGGGCAGAAAAACATTTCACTGGAAAATTCAAAGAGAATTTCTTCCAGTGTCCATCCAAACATTTAATCACATAATCAACGCCACAAGAACAGATATTGGTCAGGTGTCTCATTGCTAATTTGGGCTCATTCACAGATTGGCCACAATGTTTCTTGACAAAACAGCCATAAAATAGCTAGGTACATCATGAGGCTGTGAAACAAGCTATACCAGTTTAACTCTGTATTTAATTCTTTGAGTCAAAGAAACACAGAAAAAAGGAACAGATCAAGATTGATGAAGTTGATGTGTGAGAAATTTTGGAAAACATTAAGATTGATAAGTCCCCAGGGCCAGACCAGATTTAAGGTAAAAACAATGACTGCAGATGCTGAAAATCAAATACTGGATTAGTGGTGCTGGAAGAGCACAGCAGTTCAGGCAGCATCCAACGAGCAGCGAAATCAACGCATTCCTGATGAAGGGCTTTTGCCCGAAACGTTGATTTCGCTGCTCGTTGGATGCTGCCTGAACTGCTGTGCTCTTCCAGCACCACTAATCCAGACCAGATTTATCCTAGGCTGCTCCGGGAAGCGAAAAAGGAGGTTGCTAAGCCGCTGGCGAGGATATTTGCCTCCTCACTCTCCACAGGAGTTGTACCTGAGGATTGGAAGGAGGCGAATGTTGTTCCTCTTTTCAAGAAGGGTAATAGGCAAATCCCTGGCAATTACAGACCAGTCAGTCTTACGTCTGTGGTCAGCAAAGTTTTGGAAAGAATTCTGAGGGATAGGATTTATGACTATTTGGCAAAACATAGTGTGATTAAAGGCAGTCAGCATGGCTTTGTGAGGGGCAGGTCATGCCTCACAAATCTTATTGAGTTCTTTGAGGAGGTGTCAAGACAGGTCAACAACGGTCGAGCAGTCGATGTGGTGTATGTGGATTTCAGCAAGGCATTTGATAGGGTTTCCCATGGTAGGCTCATTCATAAAGTCAGGAAGTATGAGATACAGGGAGATTTGGCTATCTGGATTCAGAATTGGCTGGCTGACAGAAGGCAAAGTGGTCGTAGGTGGAAAGTATTCTGCCTGGAGAACAGTGTTGAGTGGGGTCGCGCAGGGCTCAGTTCTTGGGCCTCAGCTCTTTGTAGCTTTTATAAATGACTTGGATGAGGAGGTTGAGGGGTGGGTTAGTAACTTTGCAGATGACACAAAGGTTGGAGATGTTGTAGATAGTGTAGAGGGCTACTGCAGGCTGCAGTGCGACATATACAGGATGTAGAGCTATGCTGAGAAATGGCAGATGGAGTTCAACGTGGACGAATGCGAAGTGATGCATTTTGGAAGGTCGACTCGAATGCTGAACATAGGATTAAAGACAGGATTCTTGGCAGTGTGGAGGAACAGAGGGATCTGGGTGTGCAAGTACATAGATCCCTTAAAGTTGCCACCCAAGTGGATAGGGTTGTTAAGAAAGCATATGGTGTTTTGGCTTTCATTAACAGGGGGATCGAGTTTAAGAGCCCCAACGTTTTGCTGCAGCTCTACAAGTCCCTGATGTGACCAGACTCGGAATATTGCCTCCAGTTCTGGTCGCCCCACTATAAGAAAGATACAGAGGCTTTGGAGAGGGTGCAAAGAAGAATTACCAGGATGCTGCCTGGACTGGAGGGCTTGCCTTAAGAAGAAAGGTTGATTAAGCTTGGACTTTTCTTTCTGGAGAGGAGGAAGACCTGATTGAGATGTACAAAATAATGAGAGGAATAGATAAGAGTCAATAGCCAGAGACTTTTCCCTAGGGCAGGATTGACTGGTATGACAAGTCAAAGTTTGAAGATATTAGGAGGAAGGTATAAAGGAGACATCAGAAGTAGGTTCTTTATGCAGAGTTACGAATGCTTGGAATGCGTTGCCAGCTGTGGTGGTGGAAGCAAAGTCATTGGGGGCATTTAAGCGACTGCTGGACGTGCACATGGATAGCAGTGAGTTGAGGGGTGCAGAGGTTGTTACTATATTTTACGTTAGGATTAAATCTTGGCACAACATTGTGGGCCAAAGGGCCTGTTCTGTGCTGTACTTTTCTGTGCTCTATGTTCTAAGTAGTCCATTCAGCCCTTCGATCTTGCTATACCATTCAATATGGCTAAGTGTTACGACACTGGGTGAACCCACCTGCTTAACTTAAAGCAGCAACACAGAAAAGATTTATCCCCATGCTGTAATCTGTGAAAATTTGAGAGGCCAAGAATTATTTAAAGTAAAAACTAAAACTTTATTTCTTTCAGTATAACTGAGAATAATTAACTAACAAATATCTAACCTATCTTTTACCTTTCCCTTCCACAATACTAGTCCATAAAACTCCCAATTAAGATGAACAAAACAAAACTTCTAATCTCAAAACCATGCAACTTTCAGTTTTCTCTGTAATCCTGCTTTCTTTTCTTCTTTTTCGGGGTTCTACTTCACAGGTTACTGATCCATAAAGGTACCTTTAAGACAGCTATTTTTCAGACACTCTTTACATGCTGGTAGTTTGGTAGTTCTCCTCTCAACTGTTCAATTTTCCTCGGTCTTATACCCCCAAAGCATCGGATTTTGTCATTGGCTTTTAAGATTGTGAATATTCTAAATTCAAACTGGATTGGAGTCTGGTATTTTTTTGGGTATGACTTAAACTGATTGGTCTAATTTAAATCTGTTTTGTCGTTTCCAGGAAACCACCTACCCTAGCCACCCGAGTAGCCGGAGCACATGTTACATTGTATCTTTTTTCAGAAAAGTTTGTGCTGTCAGGTAGTTTTTGTGAGCTTTTAACTCTCTTAAAGGTACAGTACACCCACATTTTCATATAATAAGCATACAACTCATACAACTTGTTCCCGCATTCTCCCCATATCTTTTGATCTCTTTCACCTGAAGAACTATATCTAACTTTTTGAAAACATTGAATGTTTTGACCTCAACCACTTTTCACACAACCTGATTACTCTCTGGGCAAAGCAATTTCTCCTTGTCTCGACCCTAAATGGCCCACCCATATCATTATTCAGTGAGACACTGCCAGTGTACTGAATACACAATGAATTGTCATTTGGCCTAAGTATCAGGAGAAAAAAAATCACAGAGGAAATAACATGACGGATGTTCGTAATCATGTAAGAATTGAGTTTCTGGATAAGGGTGACAAAGTGATTTGTAAAGGTAACTTTTTTTGAGGTGGTTACTGAAATCACCCTGCTGTCCCCACCACTTCTCATATCAGTCTTGAATTAATGACAACAGAGCCGTGTTTGCAACTTTATAAATGCATGTGTTGCTTGTTTAAAATTCGATGAATCCGAAGATTTAAGCCATCTTGCTCGTGCACCACCAATATTAGGCAAATCCATTAAGGTGCATGTGCCAATCTGAAGCACTACTCAAAATAATGTTACAATTAATTTTGATGAACTTGAAATGATTTTCTTAGTGCTGTTGCTGGTGAGAATCTTTGTTTGCTGACAGTGAATAACCAAAAATACATGGCACAATTTCCAAGGAAAATAGTTGTCTGTTATTATGAATAGCCAATGGCATTCCAGTTCTAAAATGTACAGGGAATAACCTTTCTCTTCACAACTTTTTTCACATGTGGCTAGTCTTAAATATACAATTTTGATTTCCCTACCAATAAACGAAGTGAATCCTTTCACGTTGATGCTCCTCAGAGTCTATAAAACAGACTGTACAATAAAAGAACCAAAACAGTTTACAGTGGTGTTTGCTTTGCCATCAATCTTTCACAACATCCAAAAGGCAAAGCAATTCAAAGTTACATCTTTGTGTTCCCTGAAAGCAGTTGCAATATTAAAGGGCATCTGGACTTCTCTTGTTTTCTTTCTTCCAGATGCATTTTAATAGGTGGCAAACATTCCAAATCAGTAACTTGTGGAAACACAAGGATTCTAAAACAAATGCAAATTGCTAAGTAGTTTGAGAAAATAAGCTGGTGGTTCAGAGGATGTCATAACCAAGATAAATTGTGAGCTGGTTAAAATATCACCCACATATCAAAATTAAATTTGAGCCTCAAAATCATTGCAATTCTGTCATCTTTTCATTTATACGGTGAATTGGTCCTTTTCATAATCATATTTACATGAACATGTGTCTAACACTGCACATCAACGGCTTGATATAGAATAATCATCACAGAAAGATCTGCATACCAAATGACACTTCCTCAATCTCACTGGCCTTTATGTTGCGGTTGTTAACAGAATTAACTCTTTTTGGTATAAAAGTTGCAAAGTTTGACTCGCTTGTTTGATTTGCACAAATATCACATTGTGTCTGATGCAAATATAAAATTACTTCTTTGATTTAATTAGCTGTATTGTTCTTTTGATTGACGGGCTCAGGCGAGTCATATTGTAAGTATTTGTACATTCAGTCCAGGCTGCAAATTATTCTCATCACCTACAAGACAATTTAGACAGTCACCATTATGTTTATGACCTCTGGTATACTATAGTTAATTGGATGTAAATAGTTATTCTTGGAATTGCTACTGAAATTGTGTGAGAAAGCCCAAGGTCTGCAAATCTGACACTGAGATTTGGCAGCTGGTTTCGATTATGCAGAAACTGCTCAAGGGCAAAATTTCCCCCTTTCACAGAGGTTTATGTTAAAATATAATGGGGGTGCCTCTGCATCAGAAGAGATCCATAAGAGAACAAATTCACATGTTTTTGAAATGCTGCCTCCACAGAAAAAAAGCAGGCCTACGAGCAAGAACAGGGCACCACAATCAAGAATGTCCACAAAATTTCCTTCAAGCTTTGTAACCAAGTGCAGAAAAATATGACAATCCTTTAAACAGCAGCTATGCTACCCAGCATTTCTACTCACCAGGTTCAAAGTCAACACAAGTATGTGAGTAAGCATTATCTTGTTGCATATGAAAAAAAAAATGCAAAAATCCAATACAACATTAAGCTTTGTTGCTGTCAACCAGCAATGGTTGAAGAGCTCATGTGTTAGCTGTAACTTTTAATTCAAAGCCTTGATAGTTCTTTTACAGATGGATTGTAAAACCATTGAATTGCATGTTTCCTTCATGATGTGTGTGATGTGCTAAAGTTTTATTGAATGTCTCTCATCATCCCTTTGCTTCTTAAATATACAATGTCATGGTGATGTTTGTTTTCACAGTGAGATATACTGAACTGAACCAAACCTAAGGACAGTGAAAGAATTCAAAGTTTGTAATCCCTGCAACATTATAGCCTACAGAAGCATCATTCGGGTAAAGAAAAGGTGAGACCATGCTCTTTCCTGAGCTATGGATCAGTATAATTCAGGGCTAAGGTTTCATCCTCACAAACATATATTTCAACAAAGGCATACACATGAAAAGCACAGTCAATGAGATAGGTTTGAAGATATATCATGAAGGAAGTATTTTAAATGGTGCTTTTGTCACTCTCACCACAAGACATCAGATTGCCAATGGACCAAAATGGCACAGCATTTCACAGCACTCCACATCCCAATCCACAACTTTCTGAGTGGAAGCAGAAAAGCATATATCCCACATGAATTAGCTAGCACCTAATATGGTGATAGCATCTCATATGCCAAAGTTTGAAGTGAGTGGTGGCCCCAAAGAAGAAAATGTGTGGATCACTGTCAAAGGTAAATGTACTGTGGTAAATGTAAAAATGTTGCACAGCTGTATTACATTTAAATTTCTTTGTATGTTCATCTGATTATGTAAAATATATCTGTTCTGGTGTGGTGAAGCAGGAAGATTTCAGTGCACTGATCGTCTTATTGTCCACTGGTGGTGTCAATATGGTGCAGATTGGTGAAGACATCCTGGTAGCATAGGAATGGGAGTCCTGTTCATGTTCTGTTCATTCTATTATTCATCTCAAGACAGTTCTGATATTCCTTGAGAATAAGGCTGCTCTATATATTAAATTCACTTCTTTGCCATTGTTCCAGATCCCTCACGAAAATATTGAATGGTCAACCAACCAGAGATATCCACCCACAGTATCTGTGCAGAAGTGCTTCCTAATTATTTTACATATCAAATGGATTGATGCATGTACATCCATAGTTTGTGCAATATTTAGGGATGAGACAATGGTGATTAAGACCAATGACTTCAATGATTTTTGTCCATTCTGAACTCTGGGGCTGTGTTCCAACTGTCAATGCAGCCAACTCAGAACAAATAGGGCATCAAACCTTGGACTTCTGAGGACCAGTGTGTCTCCAATGAGCTGAGTATGTGATGATATCAGTTTTATCACATTACATTCTTCAGAAAACATAGGAACATAGCAAGCCATTTGGCACTTCAGGCTTTGTCATTCAATAAGATTATGGGTGATCTGGTTGTGGTCTCAGCTTCACTTTCCTGTCTATCACCAATAACTTTGGACTCTCTACATTATCAAAGATCTGTTTGACTTGGCCTTGAATACATTTAAAGACTTAGCCACAATATCTTCTGGGAAAGACAATTCAACGTTTTAATGACTTTTTAAAAAATGAAAATTCTTTGTCTTTTTCTTGAAAGTGACTTTGTCTTAAACTGAAGACCTTTTATTCTTAAACTATGTCCCCTAGTTTTAGTCTCCCAACAAGAGAAAATATCCTTTGGATATCCATTCTGTCTAGTCCCCTCAAGTTCCTGTATCATTCAGTAAGATCATCATTCATTCTTCTAAACACCTGTGGCCATTCCCTTTCTGAATAACAGAAGTGCATCATCTCAGGAATGAGTTGAGAGAGCCTTCTCTGAACTGCTTCTAAACCAAAAATATGTTTTGCAAACAAAGAGACTAAAACTGGCTGCAACACTCCAGCTCAGATCCCACTAATGTCTTGGACAGCTGCAGTTAAATTTCTCTACTTTCCTAATCCATTTCCCTTGTCATAAATGGCAATATTCCATTCTCCTTTAAACAGGTCACCTTTCAAGGATCATACGTGTTGACTCCACTGCACATCCTCTTTGACCTTCACAATGTAAGTAATATCACTGAATGAAAAGAAAAATCTAGAAAGATGTGAAAAAAAACAGAAATAGCGTCATAGAGATGTACAGCATGGAAACAGATCCTTCGGTCCAACTCGTCCATGCCAACCAGATATCCCAACCCAATCTAGCCCCATCTGCCAGCACCCGGCCCATATCCCTCCAAACCCTTCCTATTGATATACCCATCCAAATGCCTCTTAAATGTTGCAATTGTATCAGCCTCCACCACATCCTCTTGCGTGAAAAGGTTGCCTCTTAGGTCTCTTTTATATCTTTCCCCTCTCACCCTAAACCTATGACCTATTGTTCTGGTCTCCCTGACTCCAGGGGAAAGACTTTGTCTATTTAGCCTATCCATGCCCCTCATAATTTTGTAAACCTCTATAAGGTCACTCCTCAGCCTCCAACGCTCTAGGGAAAACAGCCCTAGCCTATTAAACCTCTCCCTATAGCTCAAATTCTTCAAACCTGACAACATGCTTGTAAATCTTTTCTGAACCCTTTCAAGTTTCACAACATCTTTCCTATGGCAGGGAGACCAGAATTGCATGCAATATTCCAACAGTGGCCTAACCAATGTCCTGTAAAGCCGCAACATGACCTCCCAACTCCTGTACTCAATACTCTGACCAATAAAGGAAAGCATACCAAATGACAGACAATGTCTTAAAAAACTTCTTGAGTTAAAGCCATTTCACAAATGGTTCAGATGACATGTTTCTGGCATTAATGCCAAGGATCAAACAGAATGAATGGTGAAATAATAACTGGTCTGTAATTGGCAAACATATTACAATTCCGATGGCCCATTTATACAAGGTATTTATTTCAACAATTTTCTTTCTTTATGTATTGGTTCTACTGTCAGTTTTTATTTTGGTCAGCTGATTGTTTATTATGCAGAAAAACTTTTGAACATGTTTGAGTTTTCCAAATTCTGTTAATGACACTGCAGATGTCCTTATTAGCGCAAAATCATATTTGATTTGATTTGATTAGTTCCATAGAAGATTCATAACAGACTTGAAACATGAACTTTTTCTCTCTTTACAGATGGTACCAGACTAGCTGAGTTTCTCCAGCACTTCCTCTTTTTATCTCAGATTTTCCAATCTAACTACATAACTGAAGTTCTTCATTCTTAGAATTATTCTTGACAGTCTTTTCTGCATCCTTTCTCACGCCTTCACATTCTTGTTTAATTTGATTTAATACTCAAGTTAATGGTGAACCTGCTTTTGACTCTGCACCCCTATTTATGAAGACCAGCATCCTGTATGCTTTTTCAACTGTTCAACCTCCAATGCCACTTTTCATGATTTGAGCCAACATATCCCAGTTGCTCTGATCCTCTACTCCCTTTATAATTGTGTCCCTTACCTTGTATTGTCTGTCCCATTCTCCCCTCCAAAATAAATCACTTCAAATTTCTTCCATAATCTATATCATTGGCCACTTGTTTGCCCATATAACTAGCATATCTTTGTCTTCCTGTGGTTTAATACAATATTGCAACAGTTCACAAAACCTCCTCAAATTTTGAAATGGAGGCTTGCACACTGAAGCCTATGCTATCAAAATGTATCAAGAACAGCAGGAGGTCCTAACATTAAAACCTGGAGAAATCTCAGTGTAAACATCTTTCCAGTCTGAAAGATACCTGCTAACCACTGCACTGGCTGTTATTATTCAGCCACTTTCATACCCTTTTATACTCCTGACCTTTTTATTCCTTGAGCTGAAAAGGAAATACTTAGGCATCAGGACGAATGCATGCTCTCTTTCTACCTCGTCCCTCTGGCTGGTAGACGTGTACAGCACCATCCGTAATCAAAGTTTGGGAGAAGATTTGTAGCTCGGGTGCTCGTTGTTGTGGTTCTGTTCGCCGAGCTGGGAATTTGTCTTGCAAATATTTTGTCCCCTGTCTAGGTGACATCCTCAGTGCTTGGGAGCCTCCTGTGAAGCGCTTCTGTGCTGTTTCCTCCGGCATTTATAGTGGCCTGTCTTTGCCGCTTCCGGTTGTCAGTTCAAGCTGTCCGCTGTAGTGGCCGGTATATTGGGTCCAGGTCGATGTGTTTGTTGATAGAGTCCATATGGCACTCATCCACAGACTCTTTCAACAAACACATCGACCTGGACCCAGTATACCGGCCACTACAGCAGACAGCTCAAACTGACAAACGGAAGTGGCAGAGACAGGCCACTATAAATGCCGGAGGAAACAGCACAGAAGCGCTTCACAGGAGGCTCCCAAGCACTGAGGATGTCACCTAGACAGGGGACGAAACGTTTGCAAGACAAATTCCCAGCTCGGCGAACAGAACCACAACAACCATCCGTAATTTTACATCCAGTCAGATCATTGGGTCAGGAGGAGCAGAATAGCATCACTGCAATGCCGCTTTCAAATTTGTGATCTGGTCATTGACAGGTACAAGTTCCCCACAGTCTATTCTTGGTAATCACAGTCACAAAGTGGAGGGTTTTCCATTTTGATTTGTTCATCAATTATCCACATTTGTCATGTTTTGTATGGATGAACTTTAAGATTGCCTATAACTTTGCTAAAAATGGAAGCCAATGATCTTTTATGTCAGATATTTCACAGATTGCGTGTTTGAGACTTCTTCTGAACTCCATTCGGCTTACAAAGCTTCATCAGTTGAAAGTTGTATTCTGAAGGTAAGGCAATAGGTCTGGAAGGGTGTGAGATTATTATTATCATAGTCATGTCATTGGACAAGTAATCCAGAGGCCAAGTCTCAGGGGACATCAGTTCAAATTCCATCATGGAACTGGTAGAACCTAAAATTCAAATAAATAATTAAATGTGGAATTGAAAACTAGTTTCAATGAGGTGAGGGTCCATACACAGTTCTTGGCCATGGAGGAGACAAAGAGGGCATCACTGATGATGTCCAAAACACGAATACTAATGCTTCCAAGTTTGTGATTGCCAAGTTCTTGACCAGGTTGATTTGCTTTTATCTTGGAAATTGCCTTCATCAAGTGGTCATGGAGGTTAGGATGTGATGGAGCTGCACGACAAGATAGGTTTGAGTTAAGTCAAGCCATTCAGTAGTGCCACATTAATTTTCACAGGACACTGAATGCCATGAGCTACTGGTCAGATTTTCTCTAGGTGGAAATTATCATTGCCTCGCATTTGTGGAATGCTCTGCCCCAGAGGGCAGTGGAGGCCCAGTCTCTGGATTCTTTTAAGAAAGAATTGGATAGAGCTCTTAAAGATAGTGGAGTCAAGGGGTATGGAGATAAGGCTGGAACAGGATACTGATTAGGAATGATCAGCCATGATCATATTGAATGGCGGTGCAGGCTCGAAGGGCAGAATGGCCTACTCCTGCATCTATTGTCTATTATCTATTGTCTAATGACCTCAGCATCTCTGAAGATGATGATGTCTGCGGAGCCTCCTCCTCCAGCACATTTAATTGTCCATCACAATTCAACTCTGGAAGTGAGAGGACTGCAGAGCTTGGATCTTATCCATTGGTTATGAGATTGCTTAGCTCCCTCTGTCACTCACTGCTTATGCTGCTTGGCATGCCAGAAATCCCGATCTGTAACTTCACCAAGTTGAAACCTCATTTTTTAGAGATATCTGATGCTGCTCCTGGCGTGCTCTTCTGTACTCTTCAAGGCACCAAGCTTAATGGTAATGGTTGAGGAGAAGACATTTTCTGGATTAGTGGTGCTGGAAGAGCACAGCAGTTCAGGCAGCATCCAAGGAGCTTCGAAATCGACGTTTCGGGCAAAGGCCCTTCATCAGGAACAAAGGCAATGAGCCTGAAGCGTGGAGAGATAAGCTAGAGGAGGGTGGGAGTGGGGAGAAAGTAGCATAGAGTACAATGGGTGAGTGGGGGAGTGGATGAAGGGGAAAGGTCAGGGAGGAGAGGGTGGAGTGGATAGGTGGAAAAGGAGATAGGCAGGTAGGACAAGTCCGGACAAGTCATGGGGACAGTGCTGAGCTGGAAGTTTGGAACTAGGGTGAGGTGGGGGAAGGGGAAATGAGGAAACTGTTGAAGTCCACATTGATGCCCTGGGGTTGAAGTGTTCCGAGGCGGAAGATGAGGTGTTCTTCCTCCAGGCGTCTGGTGGTGAGGGAGCGGCGGTGAAGGAGGCCCAGGACCTCCATGTCCTCGGCAGAGTGGGAGGGGGAGTTGAAATGTTGGGCCACGGGGCGGTGTGGTTGATTGGTGCGGGTGTCCTGGAGATGTTCCCTAAAGCACTCTGCTAGGAGGCGCCCAGTCTCCCCAATGTAGAGGAGACCGCATCGGGAGCGACGGATACAATAAATGATATTAGTGGATGCGCAAGTAAAACTTTGAGATGGTCCAAGTAAATTTAAGGTCAGGGTGGAATGTGTTGGTGAAGTTGATGAATTGCTCAACCTCCTTGCGGGGGCACGAGGTGGCGCCAATGCAGTCATCAATGTAGTGGAGGAAGAGGTGGGGAGTGGTGCCGGTGTAATTACGGAAGATCAACTGCTCTACGTAGCCAACAAACTCACCCATTGTAACAACTTCACCAACACATTCCACCCTGACCTTAAATTTACCTGGACCATCTCTGACAGCTCTCTCCCCTTCCGGGACCTCTCCATCTTCATTAATGATGACCGACTTGACACTGACATTTTTTACAAACCCACCGACTCCCACAGCGACCTGGAAATACACCTCTTCCCACCCTACCTCTTGCAAAAATGTCATCCCGTATTCCCAATTCCTCCGCCTCCGCCGGATCTGCTCCCAGGAGGACCAGTTCCACCACAGAACATACCAGATGGCCTCCTTCTTTAGAGACCGCAATTTCCCTTCCCACGTGGTTAAAGATGCCCTCCAACATATCTCGTCTACATCCCGCACCTCCGCCCTCAGACCCCAACCCTCCAACTGTAACAAGGACAGAACGCCCCTGGTGTTCACCTTCCACCCTACTAACCTTCGCATAAACCAAATCATCCGCCGACATTTCCGCCACCTCCAAACAGACCCCACCACCAGGAATATATTTCCCTCCCCACCCCTTTCCGCCTTCCGCAAAGACCGTTCCCTCCGTGACTACCTGGTCAGGTCCACGCCACCCTACAACCCACCCTCCCATCCTGGTACTTGCCCCTGCCACCGCAGGAACTGTAAAACCTGCGCCCACACCTCCTCCCTCACCTCTGTCCAAGGCCCTAAAGGAGCCTTCCACATCCATCAAAGTTTTGCTTGCACATTTATTGTATCCGTCGCTCCCGATGCGGTCTCCTCTACATTGGGAAGACTGGGCGCCTCCTAGCAGAGCGCTTTAGGGAACATCTCCGGGACACCTGCACCAATCAACCAAACCGCCCCGTGGCCCAACATTTCAACTCCCCTTCCCACTCTGCCGAGGACACGGAGGTCCTGGGCCTCCTTCACCGCCGCTCCCTCACCATCAGACGCCCGGAAGAAGAACGCCTCATCTTCCGCCTCGGAACACTTCAACCCCAGGGCATCAATGTGGACTTCAACAGCTTCCTCATTTCCCCTTCCCCCACCTCACCCTAGTTCCAAACTTCCAGCTTAGCACTGTCCCCATGACTTGTCCAGACTTGTCCTACCTGCCTGTCTCCTTTTCCACCTATCCACTCCACCCTCTCCTCCCTGACCTATCACCTTCATCCCCTCCCCCACTCACCCATTGTACTCTATGCTCCTTTCTCCCCACCCCCACCCTCTTCTAGCTTATCTCTCCACGCTTCAGGCTCACTGCCTTTATTCCTGATGAAGGGCTTTTGCCCGAAACGCCGATTTCGAAGGTCCTTGGATGCTGCCTGAACTGCTGTGCTTTTCCAGCACACTAATCCAGAATCTGGTTTCCAGCATCTGCAGTCATTGTTTTTACCTCTGAGGGGAAGACATGCCTGGCTGTGAGGTCACAAATTGTGTCAAACTACGATTCTGCTGCCTGATGGATATCCTGTCTTGAGTTGCTCAATCGTTTAAAGTCTGTCCCATTAAACATGGCGATAGTGCCCTATAACACGATAGAAAATATTTTCAATACAAAATGGGTCTTCATCTCCACAAGGACTGTTTGGGAGATCACTCTTAGATGAGATTAGATTAGATCAATTAGATTACTTAGTGTGGAAACAGGCCCTTCAGCCCAACAAGTCCACACCGACCCTTCGAAAAGCAACCCACCCAGACCCATTCCCCTACATTTACCCCTTCACCTAACACTACGGGCGATTTAGCATGGCCAATTCACCTAACCTGCACATTTTTGGACTGTGGGAGGAAACCGGAGCACCCGGAGAAAACCCACGCAGACATGGGGAGAATGTGCAAACTCCACACAGACAGTTGCCTGAGCCGAGAATTGATCCTGAGTCTCTGGCACTGTGAGGCAGCAGTGCTAATCACTGTGCCACCGTGCCGCCCACAAATGTAATCTTACTGATATTGTCTTGGACAGATGCATCTGCATTAGGACATATCCAGGGATGGTGACAGTGTTGTCTGGAACATTGCATGTATGGTGTTATTCCGTGAGTTTGAGTATGTCAGACTGTTACTTAACCAGTTGATCAGACATCTATCCTAAGCTATCTCATCCTGTGTGAGGTAGACTTCAAGTAGATCTCCAGGCCAAAACAAACTGAGCCAAGAAATAATTCTTCAGAGTTTCAGAGTCACATTTTTAATCCAGACCTACTCAGAGGTTAGCAGCAAATTTGTGCAGTTGCTGGAATTCTATACTGAAAACCACAAATGCTGGAGCTCACAGTGGGTCAGGCAGCAGCCATGGACAGAGAGCAAGCTCATGTTTTGAGTCTAGATGACTCTTCATCAGAGCTGAAGTGAAGTGTGCAGGGGCCAGCAATTATGCAAGCGGGATGGGGTGTGTTGGCTGTAGAGTGCTGGGGAAGAAAAGATATTGATCGTTTAGACGAGGTGACTGGAATGTGAGAATGGTGGAACAATGGTATCGCGAACTGCCAGACTGGGAAGAACAGACAGTCCTATTGAGGTGGGGGGGAAGGGGAGAGACAGTGACAAAGAATGTAATAAGTTAAGATAAAAGGGAAGGAACAGGAGTTGGTTTACAATTTGAAGGAGTTGAACTCGACATTAAGTTCAGAAGGATGTAAAGTCTGAAGATGAGATATTGTTCCTCCAGTTTGCGCTGTGATTCACTGGAACACTGCAGCATGCCAAGGGCAGACATGTGGAAATGTGAGCAGGACACCTTGCTAAAATGACCGGCTGCGAGAAGGTTGGGGTCATGCTTGTGCATTGAGGTGGTCACCCAGTCTGTGTTTGGTTTCTCCAATGTCGAAAAGGCCACATTAGGTGCAGTGAATACCATACACAAGATTGGAGGAGGCACAGGTGAAATGCTGCTCCACCTCAAAAGTTTGTTTGGGCCCTTGGATGGTGAGTTTGGAGGAGGTGAAGGGACAGGTGTTGCATCTTCTGTGGTTACATGGGAAGGTGCCGTAGTGTTGACGGTCGATGAATGGACAAGGATGTCCCAGAGGGAATAACCCCTGCAAAATGCAGGGAGTGAGGGGAGAATGTATTTGGTGGTGGTGGTGTTCTGCTGGGGTTATCTGAAATGGTGGAGAATGATCCTTTCAATACAGAGGCTGGTGGGATGAAAAGGGAGGAAAAGGGGTACCTTATTATGCTGTTGTGAGTGATGGGAAGGGGCAAGGACAGAAGTACGGGTGTTAGGCTGGATCTGGTTGAGGGCCCTGTCAACCACAGTGGGCGGGAAACCACAGTTATGGAACAGGCTGTTGACAGGTCAATAAAAGTTCATTTTGCTTAGAATTTGCCAGAAACACATCTTTGATGAGCAATGTTTCCAGTATTGCCTAACTTACAGTTTCTTAATTGAAAGATTGTGGACCACTACCTTTCAATTTTTATTGAGATCAAAGTTTTTATTTATTTTATTTGATTGTTGAGAGAAAATCTGCATATAAATTCTATTTGTTTCAGGCTACTGAAAAGTTGCCTTTTGGTGTGATATTCAATAAGGGCCTCGCAGGAGACTGTCTAAATAAGAACAATGTCACTGGTTGCTTGACTTCACGCTTTTTGAACCAGATGATCCTGAGTTCAAGGACCACATCACAGATGTCAGCACAACATCCAGGCTGAGACTCCAATGTCAAGCTGAATGCTGGCTGCATTGCTGGTGGTGCCATCTTTCAGATGTGACAGTGAAACAGTTTCACGGCACTATTCAAAGATCAATCACAAAGTTCTCCCCAGTGCCCAAGCCAAAACTTATCTTCAGTAAATTCCTGAAACAAATTACCTGGTCACCATTTCTTTGCTGTTTGAGGGATCTTGCTTTGTGCAAATTGGCTGCTGTGTTTTCAAGGTTCCAATGCTGCAATACTACTTGATTGACCGCAAAGTACTTGGAGATGTCCTGAGCTTGTGGAAGGTGCAGGAGAAATACAAGTTCTTTTGTTTGTGACCAAAAGAACCCTGCTTTTCCCGCCAACAAAATGTATTTGCTTGTTTAATAGCCCCTCTCAAAGTCATTGATTGTGCATGAAACATTTAAGTTTATGAGACATGTAATTCAGGAACCCTGTGAATATAAGACTTTTATGTTTGATTGATCTCTCATGTTCATACATCACTACTTTGAATGATGTAATGAAATCAATAAAATGAATAGAAAAAATCAAAAAATCAAATAACTGAATGACTGACAAAAAGAGAAAAGATTTAACATTAAATGCAACAAAATATTTACAATTAAAAATTACAGATTTGATTTTATGCTTTTCACTGTATCTCAGGGTGTGACAACAATAAATCAAATCAAATTACACATTTCGTTTTGCACTTCAAGCTGAACACCAAGAAGAGTATCATTGCTCCATATCAACAACACTGACTGTCCCAACTACTTAAGTTGAATCATTCAGTATGCCACTGCTCTTCTGATAACTAAAATTCTCTTGAAACAGGAGATGGAATTGATTCTATAGCACAAAAGCTCTACAATGATTCATAATATTAATTATTGTTAAGTATATACAAGGCCTCAATTTGTTTAAGTATTACATAACAGAACACAAAACAAACAATTTATCACAGCTTTGTAACAGTTCACATTTCAGTTTCAGTGCTGCGAATGTGAAATGTTGTAAAATGCAACATAATATTCAATTATTATCTGCGTTGCAAAATAATTATCTTTAATTGTTTAATTTTAAATCTGTGCAATTTCTCTGGATGTAGGTTCCTTTCCACACAGAAAGACACACATTATGAATATCAATTGAGGTGGTAAATGTTGACCTGAAGAATATCCCTGCAGAATGCTGTTCTCCTGGAATCACCACTGCATTGCGATTCCAGTTTGTTGAGTGTCACGGAGGGTTTGCTCTGCAAGGCCAAGCAAGACCTTTTACCACATTTTACCAAATATGCCTAATTAATTACCTACCCTGTCCTTATGGCACCACTCTTGCCTGTTTCTAGCCCAATCTTACCAACTGCTATTCCCAGAAGAACATGCCACTCACCAGGCATCTGATGGAAGATGAGCATCTCTGGCACTTGGGCCATCTTTAAAATGCCACTTCACACCCAGACAAACACTGGCATTCTGAAACTCTGGACAGTCTTTCCAAAGATGTCTGAGAATATGGCACGCGATTTCCTGACAGGAACCTGGAGGTCCTAGTGGACAAAGGAGTGTCCTCTTTTCCCCGAGGATCAGCAGAGGTGTCCATACCATCAGGCCCCGGCAGCATCGTCTGTGGTGGTCACCTGGTTCAGTGCTGTAAATACAGTCTAGAAAATTGGCCAGCCAGCAGTGCCATAGGAAGCTCTCCACTCTCTGAGGGCAAGTGCCATACTCTTCTCTTGTATATACCGTACTCATTTTGTCTCTCTTGCTGCATCCATCTCCCACCAAAGCCAATGCGTACAGAATCTTTCCTGACCGGCTGTTGTCTCCTCTCAATCTGCCACATCATTAAAACTCCAAGGCTTCTTTATTGCTTATTCCCTCACCTGGGGCATCTTTCTCCCACTTCTACCACCAGTGATAACTAGGCCACTGATCCTTTTCTCACTTGAGCTCTCCATCTCTGATGAGAAAATGCCCCCTTGATAGGGCGGAATGAGCCACAACTGCTGCCCCCCCCCCACCCTCCACTGTCAGATTTCAATCAAGAATCTCATCCATTAGTAGTGAAGAATGGGGCTGCTCCTGTGGGAAACTGAGATATTGATAACCCACTGACTGCGTAAGTACCACTCTTCATTAAATTGCAACTCACCCATGAACACTGTTGTCAATGTTATTCATTGCATATTACATCAAACAACTGACTGTGATATCTTCTCTCTCCGATGTCTTGAAGATACCAGCAGGATGGCCATGGCCCCAGGGGAGAAACAAGCTATTCCACCAGAAGCCACCTCTTTGATCTCCATGGAAGAAAATTCCAAGGCCTCATAGAAAGAATTGCCTCTTGCAACCCCTGCCTGTTCAGACACTGTTCTGGGTGGGAATGTCAGATTTAAAATGTTTTGGAGCACAAACTGGTATGCACCTCACTTCCACAGTCTGCACCTCAGCAAGAAAGAAATATTCCTGGCTTCTAGCACACAGAAGTCTGCCAGAGACTGGACAATTGCTTAGCCCGAGGCAGGAGAGAACCCTTTGGCATCGGTCATATTGGACTTCATTGAAATACACAACGAGGAACAGGAGCAGTAGGAAGGTATCTGGGAGGCAATGGCCCTCATAACCTTGAGGCTGTCATAGTTCAGCTATCCCAAACAGCTGAATATCTAACTGCTTCCATGGACAAGATGGCTGCTGCCATGGGGAGCCGGGTCCAGCAGCATCAGGAGATGCTAGAAAGGACCACTCCCATGTTCTCCACGGCCCCAGCCATGCATCCTCACAACTGAAAGCATGACTGAAGCACAGATACTGAGATGTAGTGTCATAAAATCTCCCAGCACTGAAGCAGACAATTTGGCTCAATTCATCCATGATGACCATGGGGGCACAGTGACTCAGTGGTTAGCACTGCTGCCTCATAGTGCCACGTACATGGGTTCAATTCCATGATCGGGTGACTGTGTTGATTCTCCCCCGTCTATGTGGATTTCCTCCGGGCACTCCGGTTTCCTCCCACAGTCCAAGGATGTCTAGGTTAGGTGGATTGGCCATGCAAAATTGCCCATCGTGTCCAGGAAAGTGTAGGGTTACAGGGATAGGGTTGGGGGGAGTGGGATGCTGTTTGGAGAGTTGGTGTGCACTCAATGGGCCAAATGGCCTGCTTCCACACTGTAGGGATTCTATGATCCCATGACCAGGTTTCTCAAACTGAACTCATCCTATTTGCCAGCATTTGGCCCATATCCTTCTGAACTCTTCCGATTCATGTAGCTGTCCAAATGTTTTATAAATGCTGTACTTGCACCAGCCTCCACCGCTCCCGCTGGCAGCTCGTTCCGTACACACACCACCTTCTGTGTAAAATGTTGCCCCGCCCTTTTAAATCTTTCCCCTCTCAGCTTAAACCTATGCCCTCTAGTTTTAAACTCCCCTACTCTGGGGAAAAGACCTTGACTATTCAGCTTATCTGTGCCACTCGCGATCTTGTAAGCCTTGATAAGGCCCCTGGCTTTTCCTTGCAGTCTTCCTTAAATAATTGCAGAACATTAGCCACCCTCCAGTCTTCTCGCACTCAATCGGGGTTGTTGATGATCCAAAATCTCTGTTAGGGGATCCGCAATTTCTTTTCTAGCTTTCCACTGTGTTCTGAGATACATTGACGAGGTCCCAGGATTTATTTACTTTTACACATTTTAAGGTCTTGAGAAAGGATGTACTGGCACCAGAAGGGGTGGAGGAGCTTCACGAGGTTCATTCTGGTGTTGAGGGGATTGGTTTATGAGGAAAGACTGAGTAGATTGGGATTATATTCATTGGAATTCAGAAGATAGAGGGGCATCTTTTAGAAACATATAAAATTATGAAGGGAATAGATAAGATAGAAGTAGAGGTGAAGCTAGGACAAGAAGGTATAGCCTCAGAATTCGGGAGAGTCGATTTAGGACTGAATTGAGAAGGAACTTCTTCACCCAGAGGGTTGTTAATCTATGAAATTCCTTGCCCAGTGAAGTGGTGAATACTACTTCAGTAAACATCTTGAAAGCTAAGGTAGTTATGTTTTTTGAACAATAAAGGAGTTACGGGATACCGTGAGAGTGTGGGTAAGTGAATCGGAGTCCACAAAAAGATCAGCCATGATCTTATTGAATGGTGGAGCAGGCTCGAAGGGCCAGAAGCCTACTCCTGCTCCTAGGTCTTATGATTTTATGTTCATATGTGAGCCCTGCCATGCCAGGAATCAATTTGGTAAATCTTCATTGCACTCCCTCTTATGGAAAGAACAATCTTCCTCAGATAAGGAGACCAAATCTCCACACAATATTCCCGGTGTGGCCTCACTAATGTCCTATATAGCTACAGCAAGTTCCTGTCCAGGAATCCTCTGGCTATGAAGACCAACATTGTTTACTTCTTTATTGTCTGCTGCACCAGCACACTTACTTTCAGCAACTGGTGCTCAAAGACACCCAGGTCTTGTTGAATATTCCCTCTCTCAATTTACAGTCATTTTTGTACAATTTGCCTTCCTATTTTTGCGACCAAAGTGGATCATTCACATTTATCCATATTATGCTGCATTGGCCATGCATTAGCTCACTCACTCAGCTTGTCTAAATCACACTGTCACATTTCTGCATCCTATTAACAGGGGCACAGAACACAAGAGCAAGGGAATGACATTGAACGTGCTAAGACACTTATTCGACCTCATCCTGAAGTATTGTGTACAATTGTGAGACGCAAACAAAGCAAGGATGATGTGTAATAAACCTTTTCACACTGCGAGTAGTTTGGGTCTGGAATGCACTGCTTGGAAATGTGGTGAGAGCAGGTTCAATGGATGTGGAGGCATGTATCTGGATCAATATTGTATTGAGCCTTTAGAAAGGAAGGTGAACAAGACATGTACAAGGCAATGGAATCTGCTGGCATCATTGTCCCTCTTGGTCAAACAGCCTGAAATTTTCCCTGGCCTCTGTGTGAACATGTTTTGGTGTGGAGTGAACCTACATCTGGAGCAGGGAGTTGTTCAGCATGGAGGGAACCAGGAATTCACCAAGCTCACAGTTTGGGTCCTGGACAGTGCATTGGTTTGTGTGTTATATTTTTGCCCTGGATAGGCCCCACATTGATGGGTCTTTCAGACTCCTCCCTCACAGATTGAGATATTTCCACTACCCACTGTGTGTGCGTGTGGTCGCAGCCATTCTCTTTCACAATGTGAAGGTTTGATTTTCACCATGATGGAACACAACAGTGAGCTCACTTTGGGGAACTGACTCTAGCTTGAAGCTCTATGTGAAATTGAAGCTCAAGCATTCGGATATCCCTCCTGACAGCCTTTTCTGTGAATGTCCTCGCTTTCTCACTTCCGCAGGTCCCCACCAACACACTACATGAACCTGCACTTGCCCAGCTTTCTCCCTTCCTGGTCTATCTGATGACAGTACCAGGTGTAATCAGACACAGAAGCCAGGGTACTCCTGACCGTAGGTGATCCTGGTTCCCACATTACCCAGTTCCCAAATGTTCTTCACCCTGGCCCACCGTTCCAATTAGAGAATAACCTCGGTTATCCGGTCAAGTTGGACAATGAGTATTTTGTTCGGCTAACTGATCATTCGGATAACTGATCAGGATTCTCGTGGTGGCAGCAACAGCAGGAACAGTATCCCATGGTGATGGCAATAACAGGAACAGGGTCCCGTGGTGAGGGCAATAACAGGATCCCATGGTGATGGCAATAACAGGAACAGTGTCCCATGGTGATGGCAATAACAGGAACAGGGTCCAGGGGTGGCGGCAATAGCAGGAACAGGGTCCAGTGGTGGCGGGAATAGCAGGAACAGGGTCCCGTGGTGAGGGCAATAACAGGAACAGGGTCCAGGGGTGGCGGCAATAGCAGGAACAGGGTCCAGTGGTGGCGGGAATAGCAGGAATAGGGTCCCACGGTGAGGGCAATAGCAGGAACAGGGTCCAGTGGTGGCGGGAATAGCAGGAATAGGGTCCCACGGTGAGGGCAATAGCAGGAACAGGGTCCCGTGGTGATGGCAATAACAGGAACAGGGTCCCGTGATGATGGCAATAACAGGAACAGGGTCCAGGGGTGGCTGCAATAGCAGGAACAGGGTCCAGTGGTGGCGGGAACAGCAGGAATAGGGTCCCACGGTGAGGGCAATAGCAGGAACAGGGTCCAGTGGAGGTGGCAATAGCAGGAACAGGGTGCCAGGGCGGCAATACCAGGAACAGGTTCCCATGGTGGCAGCAATAGCAGGAACAGGGTCCTGCGGTGAGGGCAATAACAGGAACAGGGTCCCGCAGTGAGGGCAATAGCAGGAACAGGATCCCGTGGTGAGGGCAATAGCATGAACAGGGTCCTGTGGTGAGGGCAATAGCAGGAACAGGGTCCTGTGGTGAGGGCAATAGCAGGAACAGGGTCCCGCGGTGAGGGCAATAGCAGGAACAGGGTCCCGCGGTGAGGGCAATAGCAGGAACAGGGTCCTGTAGTGAGGGCAATAGCAGGAACAGGGTCCTGTGGTGAGGGCAATAGCAGGAACAGGGTCCTGTGGTGAGGGCAATAGCAGGAACAGGGTCCTGTAGTGAGGGCAATAGCAGGAACAGGGTCCTGTGGTGAGGGCAATAGCAGGAACAGGGTCCTGTAGTGAGGGCAATAGCAGGAACAGGGTCCTGTAGTGAGGGCAATAGCAGGAACAGGGTCCCGCAGTGAGGGCAATAGCATGAACAGGATCCCGCGGTGAGGGCAATAGCAGGAACAGGGTTCCGCGGTGAGGGCAATAGCAGGAACAGGGTCCCGCGGTGAGGGCAATAGCAGGAACAGGGTCCTGTGGTGAGGGCAATAGCAGGAACAGGGTCCTGTGGTGAGGGCAATAGCAGGAACAGGGTCCTGTGGTGAGGGCAATAGCATGAACAGGGTCCTGTGTTGAGGGCAATAGCAGGAACAGGGTCCCATGGTGAGGGCAATAGCAGGAACAGGGTCCCATGGTGAGGGTAATAGCAGGAACAGGGTCCCGCGGTGAGGGCAATAGCAGGAACAGGGTCCTGTAGTGTGGGCAATAGCAGGAACAGGGTCCTGTGGTGAGGGCAATAACAGGAACAGGGTCCTGTGGTGAGGGCAATAGCAGGAACAGGGTCCCGCGGTGAGGGCAATAGCAGGAACAGGGTCCCGCGGTGAGGGCAATAGCAGGAACAGGGTCCCGCGGTGAGGGCAATAGCAGGAACAGGGTCCTGTGGTGAGGGCAATAGCAGGAACAGGGTCCTGTGGTGAGGGCAATAGCAGGAACAGGGTCCTGTAGTGAGGGCAATAGCAGGAACAGGGTCCTGTGGTGAGGGCAATAGCAGGAACAGGGTCCTGTAGTGAGGGCAATAGCAGGAACAGGGTCCCGCGGTGAGGGCAATAGCATGAACAGGATCCCGCGGTGAGGGCAATAGCAGGAACAGGGTCCCGCGGTGAGGGCAATAGCAGGAACAGGGTCCCGCGGTGAGGGCAATAGCAGGAACAGGGTCCTGTGGTGAGGGCAATAACAGGAACAGGGTCCTGTAGTGAGGGCAATAGCAGGAACAGGGTCCCGCAGTGAGGGCAATAGCATGAACAGGATCCCGCGGTGAGGGCAATAGCAGGAACAGGGTCCCGCGGTGAGGGCAATAGCAGGAACAGGGTCCCGCGGTGAGGGCAATAGCAGGAACAGGGTCCCGCGGTGAGGGCAATAGCAGGAACAGGGTCCTGTAGTGAGGGCAATAGCAGGAACAGGGTCCTGTGGTGAGGGCAATAACAGGAACAGGGTCCCATGGTGAGGGCAATAGCAGGAACAGGGTCCTGTGGTGAGGGCAATAACTGGAACAGGGTCCTGTGGTGAGGGCAATAGCAGGAACAGGGTCCTGTGGTGAGGGCAATAGCAGGAACAGAGTCCTGTGGTGAGGGCAATAGCAGGAACAGGGTCCTGTGGTGAGGGCAATAGCAGGAACAGGGTCCCACGGTGAGGGCAATAGCAGGAACAGGGTCCCGCGGTGAGGGCAATAGCAGGAACAGGGTCCCATGGTGAGGGCAATAGCAGGAACAGGGTCCCATGGTGAGGGCAATAGCAGGAACAGGGTCCCATGGTGAGGGCAATAGCAGGAACAGGGTCCCATGGTGAGGGTAATAGCAGGAACAGGGTCCCGCGGTGAGGGCAATAGCAGGAACAGGGTCCTGTAGTGAGGGCAATAGCAGGAACAGCGTGCCATGGTGGCAGCAATAGCATAAACAGGGTCCCGTGGTGAGGGCAATAGCAAGAACAGGACTCTGTGGCAATCCTGTTCCTGCTACCGCCGCCAGCCCAGGCTGCCTGCCCTCACTGTGCTTTTATTTAAATTAAATAAAATGTTTATGGGACCTTGAGATCTTGTTCAGATTACCTGAAATTTGGATAACTGGATTGTTCTGTACCCCTTCACAAGTGTCATCGTCATTTTCCCCAGCCTGCAATCCACCATCTCCACAAGGAGGTTCTCCTCAAGTCTCCTTCCAGCAGCAGCGGCCCCTCTTTGTTTCCCACTCCCCCATCTCCTTTTCCTTTCTTGCCTGTGGACAGATCTGACAACTGACTTTAGCCCATTCACTTTACTGACTTAAATGCTTCACTCAAGATGAGAAGTACCCAGGCCCCTGACCAATGCCTGCATATCTTCCTGGCTGCATTAGCTTTCCAGAGCTACAAGACTAACTCTCTGGAGCCACAGGTCTGACTGTGACCTACTGCAGAGGTACAGACCCACTGACTGAGAAAAACCTGACTGTGGCCAATCTTTGGATTGATATCAGAGACTGCCCTTGACTTATTGCGCTGGAAACCCTTGGCTGATGGATGCCTTCCTGAACTCCAGTGATGACTGCTCCCTTACAATTTTGTAAAATGGCTGCTTGCTAGCTGTGTTTGCTGTGTAAGCTGATGGCACATTGCACTGGTGTGAAATTGATGCAAAAGCACTGAGGATTTTGAGGGGTTGGCAATTCTTGGGTGTTAGTGTTTCGACAACAGCTGTGTGCAGCTGGTAATATTTCTTGTGATTTTGTTGTGTGCCGACCAACACTGAGGCTTTTCACAGCCAGCAACAAGTTGAAATCACCGAGTACCTGCTCAGACTTCCACATGAAGGAGTGTGATGGTTGGGACAATAGAATGCTGCATATTAATGAGGCAAGAGGTGCAGTTAATACATTCATTAACAAGCAATAATGCCTATAAATGGGCAACTCACCACTGCCTTGCAAGAACCTCATTTCAATACCCAGAACTAGTACATGTCTTTCAGGCCCCTAGAAGATTCTGCCCTGCATCTTTTTATTACCTTTCTATTTGAGCTGTGGACTGACAACAAGGAAGATTTGCTTCAAATCAAGGAGACGATGCAAAGAGATGGATGCAGTTTGAACAATCATATTTACTGGAGCATAATGTAACTTGTATACAATGTTGCTTTCCCTGGAAAAGTGAGAACTAAAAGCAGATTATTTACTGTCCACGTGATGACAACTTGTACGGCTTGTTGGGGTCAGTGCAACAGACAACTATCTAGCCTGTGAAGAGAAAGCACCCTTCTCTACAAATCCTGTACTGAGTGGAGAATGAAGTACCTTTAAATCAGTGAAAGAAGGAATGTTCAACCATTGAAAGAAAGAAAGCATCGAGTACAAACAGACTTGTGTCAACACTAAAAAACTAAAAAGAAATTGAAAGGAAGAGAAAGAAAGCAACTCATTAAAGACTGTTTTGCTGATTTTTCTTTCTTTTTCGAGCCTTAATATGTACTTCTGTCTCTTTGGGAAAGGGAGAAATTGAAGGAGGGATAGAGTTTAGCTTGTAGAGTTATGAGTTAGGAATTCATATTTCCGAACCGTCACCGGTTAAAGACAATTTGTTTTAGTTATTTTCTTGAGGAGTACAGAAACCTGTGAGTATTTTCTTTTAACTTGAGTCTGTCAGGTAAACTGGGTACTGTGATGAGTTTGATGAAACCTTTTCACATTTATGATGACTCTAAAAATTGTGGCACTTGATTTCCAATGCACAATCCCAGTCAGTTATAACTTAGATTGTCCCACTCACTGGCCTTTTCTCCCTTTTATAACTTGTTTTTAACAAGTATTCATCAAGTTTCTCTTCAGAAACGTCTCATGAATCAGAATTCATGACCCTATCGAACATGTATTCGAAATGCTAATTACATTGTGTCAGCAAGTTTTCCCTTATGTTTCCTCAGGTTTTTCTGTTGATTACCTTAAATTTGCTGCCTCTGGTTATGAACCCATCAGCCAGTGAAAACTGCTACTCTTTCTTTACTCTGTCCCAACATTTCATTAAGTCAGCTTTTACAATTTACTCTGTCTTATTTCCCTTGGAGAACAACCTTAATTTCTCCTTTCATCTACCTGATTGTAATCCCTCACAACCTTTTCATCAATCTGTTCTCTGCATTTCTCTAAAATGTTTACATCCTTCCTGAAGTACGATAGCCAGAATTGGGGACAATATTCCAGCTGGGGCTGAACTCATATATTAGAAAGATACTGCATAATTTCCTGGCTTCTGTACTCTGTGCTTCCACACATGAAGTCACTTTCATAATCTTTGGTACCACTCAAGATTTGTGCACAAGCAAGCCCTGGATTGTCAATTTGACCTGACTTGTCTGCTTAGATGATGGAATTGGGTTTTCCAACTGCCTGATTCGGGTTGACCTCCATCGAGTGACAGTAGCAAACTATGAAGATGAACACAATCAGATTCAGGTCTGTGGATCTCATTGTTTTATGATAATTTCAGAATTTGGAAACACAAAGCCATTTGCTGAGAAGAGATAGATCATTACTGGCTTAAGTTTTTGATCCTTTTAAAGGACAAATGCAGTTCCTTGAGGGCTTCAAAACAGCCAGGACTTAAACTTGGTTTGTTTAAAAAGAAAACAAGAGCAAAAACGGGACATGAGAAAACACTGGTGGACTCTGTCAGTCTATCAAGGGGAAGTGGATACTCTTGGAAAGAGTAAGTGCCATTAGGCATAGGCATATCGGTGCCGGGAGCCAAAGGATATTGGTAGGGTGATCAATTAAATACTTCACATCCATCTTGACTTTGGAGAAAGAGGATATATGTTCAGAATTCAGGAAGAAGGTCTGTGAGGTTGACATAAGTAGTGAGGACTGTTGGAGATTTTAGCAGGCTTAAAAGTGGACAAATCCCAGGTCCAGATGAGTTACATCCTCGGCTGCTGTGGGAGACAAAGGAGGGCCTGATACAAATTTCAAAATCATCTCTGGCCATAAGGGAAGTTCGAGAGGACTGAAGGACAGCTAATATGGCTCCACTTTTCAAGAAGGATGGTGAGATAAACCAAGGAATTACAGACTAATGAGTTTCACATCAGTGGGAGGGAAATTATTCAAGAAAATTCCAAGGAGAGAATTACTTGCCATTTGGACAGCCAAGGCTTGATCAGGGATAGTCAGCATGGCTTTGCCAGACAGAGGTCATGCGCACAAATGTGAATTCTTCAAAGTGGTGATCAGGTGCATGTAGGTGAGGATCATGCAGTTGATGAAGTTCAGATGGATTTTAGTAAAGACTGATAAAGAAGGTACAAGCTCATGGAATCCAGGATAACTTGCAAGTTGGATCCAAAATTGACTTTGTTATGGAAAAAAGTGTTGTGGTAGAAGCTATTTGTATGACTGAAGACCAGTGTCGAATGACGTACTACACGGACCAACGCTGGGTCTGTTATTGTTTGTGATACATAAAAACGATAGAGAAGAACATATAGGGGAAACGATAAGTAAGTTTGCAGATGACACAAAGATTAGCCTGGTCGTTTGACTGTGAAAGGAAAGGACTTAGCTTACAGGAGCACATAGAGGATTAGTCGGATGGGCAGATGAATGGCAGATGGAATTTAGCCCTGATAAGTGTACAGTGATGCATTTTGGAAGAAGGAAGAAGACAATGAATGGTAGGACATAAGAAAGGATCTCGGGGTGCCTGTCCACAGATCCCTGAAAGCGGCAGGCCAGGTGAGTAGGATAGTTAAGAAGGGAGGTGGGATGCCTGCCTTTACTGGTCGTACAAAGTTAAAAATCACACAACACCAGGTAATAGTCCAACAGGTTTATTTGGAAGCACACAAACTTTTTAACATTTTCCACCCCAGTCCAACACCGGCATCTCCAAATCAATCTTTACTGGACGTGGCATGGATTATATGAGCACAGGACTTTGGTTAGGTCACAGCTGGTGTACTGTGTGCAGCTCTCGTCAGCACACTACAGGAAGGTTGCGATTGCGCTGGAGTAGGTACAAAGGAGATTCACCAGGATGTTGCCTGGGATGGACTCGTTTAGCCATTAAGAAAGTCTGGAGAAGCTCAGGTTCTTTTCTTTCAAAACAGAGTAGGCTGAGAGAAGATCTGATTGAAGTGTGAAAGACTATGAGAGGCTTGAGCAGGATGGATAGAAAGTACCTCGCCCCTTTATTTGAAGGGTCAATAACAAGGGGGCATAATGTTAAGGTGAAAGGCAGATGCTTAGAGGGAATTTGAGGAAACCAGATTGACCAGAGGGCAGTGGGAATCTGGGATGAACTGCCTGGTATGGTCACTGAAGCAGGAAACCTCACAATCTTCAAAAAGTAATTGGATGAGCATTTGAAATGTCATAATATTCAAGGTTATGAGCCAAGTGCTGGAAAGTGGGATTCATATAGATTTAGTACAGTGATTGTAATGATGTCACCCAAGTGGACCTCATGGAATCTGAGCTCCCTGACTGAAACAGGAGTGCCAGGGGTTCTGTTCACAATGAGAGCTGGCTCTGAGGGAGCTGAATCAGTGTCAAGGACTCTCCTTGTGTAAATAAAGGGGGACTTAGTGATGGGATACCGACCTCTGTGGAGTTACTTCAATTTGAGTAGTTTTTGTCGGTGCAGCTTTGATGGACCAAAGGACCTCTTCTGCACTTCATGATTTCATTGAAATGAAGAACACCACTTTATGCTTTGGCTCTTGTCTTCATATATGGACAACTGAATAATGGCCAAACACAAATATTCAAGATGGCTATCAGGGTGTCTACAATAGCAACGCTGAGGAATGGTTCAGGGAAAGCTAAGACATTGCTGAGAATTATATATGTTTTAAAATATCCACTCCAACGGCAGAGTCAAGAACATTCATAAATGCACATTTTCAAGTTCATTGTTTCAGCAACAAATGTGCATGATCTTTGTCAGATATCTGAAAATATGCAAGTAGTTTCCAGGTCTATATACACCAGCACTGAACCACATTCTTAAAATGGATGCTTACCTCTGTCACAATTTGGCTTGAATTTCAGTAGTTCAACGTACAATGACATTGAACTGGATTTTGTGGAGGTGTCTTGAAAGTACACAGTTCTATCTGTGGTATCCTGTTGAACGACAGCTACCTACTTCTGACATTTCTCGACTTCATTGACTTCTTCCTGTCTTGGTCCCAGCAGTTTTTTCTTAGTCACTCTGCAATGAACAGATCAGTGCTTTGTGCACACACACACACGCGTACATACACAGCCATTTCTTTGCCAGGATGACTCATGCTCTCAGACACCATTATTGGCAGCTCCAGTCAGATGCTACAGTGCCGACTTGTTGGGGATTTCCAAATCTCTGCACTGCTGAACTCAAATTGATGAGAACAAGCTTTTTTTTTTAAATAAAGTTGGCTCCTTTCAATTGCCAAACCTTCCCTGAACTAACCTCCAAACATTAGATTGGTTATCTTATGCACTGTGAACAACATCCAAAATCAAATTCAATGAGCCAATTAATCTTTCAACTTTAAAACGTTGAGATGTCCTCATTAGTTTCATATACACATCTGTTCTCTGTCAGTGTTCTCTCATTCATCCTGATAGCAATTATAACTTATATCAAAAGCATCAACACTGGACAGTATCACCACTAAAGAAGAAAACAGCCAAAGCAAATTCAATTTTTAAACACATCATTGTAAAAAGATGTGAAGGCAGCAACTGGATGGCACAGGAAGTGAGCATATTGGCCTTTCAGCTCTTACAATTGGTGTTTTGAGTTGAAACCAAATAGTTGGATTAGGAATCTGCTGTGTCTGTTCTCTGCAAGAATTACATGTCAATGGAGAGCAGTTTTTATTGTAAAGGAATGTGCTGGTTCGGTGTGCGGTCATGCTAAATTTGCCCATAGCGTTCAGGGATGTGCAGGTTAGGTGCATTAGTCAGGGTAAATGTACAATAATAGGGGAATTGGTCTGGGTGGGATATTCTTCGGAAGGTTGTTGTGTTGCTTGGCTGAAGGGTTGGTTTCCACACTGTAGAGATTCTGTGAAAGCTGTCACTGGTTTTGCACAAATTGGCAGTTACTTTTAAACAAGAGGTGTAACAGACAGACAGTGGTTTGGTGTGGAGCATTTTCTGACAAGGGTAGGGATTGAAACATTATTATGGTAGGGTAGGCATAAATTTGCTCTATCCTTTGAACTGTCTCCTCCTGCTTCTGCTTTTTTTGCAGCCTTTCATGAAGATGCTGATTCACTGTCAATTTATCCCCTAAATACAAGAGCTCAGTTGAAATGTCACCAAGCTACTCAAGTGTGGGGACACTTTCAAATGCTACCAACTCTTTGCCTGGTTTGCATGTTCACTTGTATTGTAATTGCTGGACTCATGCAGGAGCCTGAAATCTAGCATCAGTTAGAACCTCAAAACCCTGGCTGCCCGAGCTTGGCGTACCAGGAGGGAGTCAGGTGGAATGCAAGCAGTTAAGCTGTAATGTAGGGATAACATTTCTTATGACAATCAAGACTGTCAAGTATAAGTATGCACTTTTCAATTCATACTGGCTGCAAATAGCCGTGTCAGTTTCTCAGGCACAACACAAAGCCAGAGCAGGTGAAAGCTTTGTTACAGCAATGATTCTGACCAAAATCTCAATGAGCTATGATAGCATACAACTATGTTGCAAGGACATCTATCTGTACTGAGTCAGTATTGAACCTCCCTGCCAAATGGTGTAAATTTTGACTCAAAGTGAGCATAGCTGGATAGGCAGGACACCAAATTATGACGCTGCCACACACAATTTGAAATTAGATACTTGTATTAAATCTGTTTAATGAGTTAACAAAGTAGATGACAACACAAAATCAACCTTCACATGCCTTCATAAATAATTGGGGATGATGAGGTGCACTGTGTCAGAATTTCGTTCTGTGAACTCTTCCTGTGTTCATTTAAACTCAGGCAGATGGGAAGTATAATGATTCTGCTCCCTAACATGCATTCAAATGAATTCCTGTAGCTCATATCTACTTCAAATGACACCAGCTAAGAGCAGAAAAAGGTCCTTGGATTTAGTGCAAACATAGCAATCGGACCCAGCAATATGCAGTGTAAATGCTGGAAAAAAAAAGGGATACCAATGTCGTAGATGATGAAGAATGGACATGAAATACACAGGGTGGTCATGTCAAGAACTCCATTTACTTTTGGACTAAGCTTGAATTTTACGTTTGAGGTCAGTCTCAGGGTAGCCACAAAACCAAACCTGAATATCCAATTCCAGCATTCTGTTGCAAATTATATGTTTTGACACTGCCACCTCCACATGGATCATAATTCCTGAATGCATTCCTGTTGGTGCATTAGCAATGCTGGATTTCTTGTGGCTTGCAGGATTTGAAATGAAATGTGGAGATATCAATTTTTTAAAAGCTTTCCTTACTCTCGTGGTGGCATAATGTCTTCAGGTCATGAGAGGATTCATGCAACTTTCATAAACTTTAAACAACTTGTCACAGAACTGGGAAGCTGTGATGGGTGAAGCAGTATGAGAACTAATAGGAGGAATTGTCTAATTGGACTAAAAATAGCGTAATCTGCTAAAATAGAGAAAACTATCCCATGATGTCATTCACCAAGTGCTCCACCCAAGGCTAATGCTCCTCTCTATGCAAATTCAAGTTATGCTCAGCAAAAGCAGATATGTAATAACGTCTATGCATGGATGAGGAAATAATTCTGAAAGGGTTTAATAATAAGATTTTAAAACGTTTACGTATCCCTGGAAATGTACCAGCCTCTGAGTTTACAGAAATGGCAGTGACATAATGTGGAAATATTCTTGGCATCTTATATTAGTTAGTACTCTGAGTAAAGTATGTTGAGGTCAAACAACTCAGATTTCACCAATATTCTGAAGGTCTGGTCAGCTAAGTTACAGTGAGAGATGGAGTTTTGAGGAAACACCTGCATAGCTGTAAGTCTCTGACCACCTCAGAACCTGTCTTAAATATTTACAAGGTATTCTTTATTCCTTTATGAAAACTGTTGGCGATCATGCAACACTACACCCATTATCCTAGTCAAGGGAGCATTGTTAATGAACAAAAGATGTGTGATGTCACAAGCAGAACAGCGTAATAGACATCTCACACTAGAGAGGGAACATGCCAAAAATAATCCATCTTCTCACAAAAGAATCTGTACTTTCCAGACATAATGATTTGAAAGAGTTAGTGCTGAAGTACCTTGTTTGTGTGATGTTGTTAAAAACAGCAGAGACAGGAAATAAACTTTGTTGCATCTGTTTTCCAAGTGTAAAACAATGGCAATTTGGATTCAATGTCCTGAGCCAAATTAAGGGTGCACTGGATAAGGGATAACCCATTTCAGACTGACATAAAGAGAAATTTCTTCACTCAAAGAACAGGGAGCCTGTGGAATTCTCTACCAAAGGAGGCTGTGGAGATCAAGTCACTGAACATATTTAAGAAAGAAATAGATTGATTTTCAGAAGCTAAATTTCTCACTGTGTCTGGGGAAAGATCAGGTGTATGGCATTGAGATAAAGGATCAGACATGGTCATGTTGAATGGTGGAGTAGGCTAGAAGGGCTAAATGGCCTACTTTTGGTCCTGTTTTCTATGTTTCTATCTTTTGACACTGATGAGTTTATCCAATTTTAGAGCAGCCTAATCTGTCATCCTTAACAGCTGGACATCTCTGAACAGAAGATTATATCTTTATTTTACAAATGTTCATGTGAAGCCAGGAGGGGCAGGATTATTGCTGACTCCCCAGCACCACTGCTGACTTGCACTTGGTCTTTTTCTCAGTCTCATTGTCTACCGCCAGCAATTACCTTTGCCAGCAAGATCGCTGGATTTAATGTGATCCTACTGGCAGCCAGGTAGCTGCTTCTGGAGAAGTGACAGGCACCTACAGTTCACAAACAATATTACAATGAGACCAAAGGTCCAACTTCTGTTAGGCCTCAGGTTCAGTCTTGCATTTGAGCTATATGAAGAGTTAGGATCCTCCAAAGAAGGGACTATAACCCATAGTACTGGGATTTTAAAACTTACTTTGAATTGATTTACTTTTTATCAACTGCTTCACTGACAAAATAATGATCAATATAGATCAGAACAAAGTACTGTCATGTTGAGGGTCAATATGTACTTTCTGGAAATCCTGTGTTATCTCACTTGTTTCAGAGTAATTATTGCTTTCCTGTTTTGAGATATGGACTTCAGATAGACCATTACAATCCCCTGATGTCATAAATCGAGTGATTTGTTTCTCAAAATTGTTTCTTTCTGTTAAAAGCTCAGCAGGATCAGCACTTGCCTCAAAATTGCTTTTCTAAAGAACCCCTCCGTTCTCCTTAACCTTTTGTAAAATCAAGCATCTTATTTGAAATAACTGCACAGAGAATGGCATTCCGTCACTAAGTCACCCTTTAATTACCTATGCACAGTACACTGGCTGTGACCAGCCAACTTGGAATCAATCCCCTGACTGAGGAAATTCTGAATCTCCTGTTACTATTGGTCAGCCAGGGCTTTCCTGGTTGGCCTGGGTTAACAACCCTAATTGAGGATCTCGTAGTCAACAAGGTCAACCTGGTTCCAATCATGACTCTATTCTTTTCATTTTGCCCATTTCAACATTTTATTTTAATAATTTCAGTGACTGAAATTAAGGTGTGGGAATATTTCACACATTTGTACAAAATTCACCTGAGGAGAGACATCAAACTATTTGGAACTCTGTTCCGAATATTTTCACAGCCATAGTTTTCAATGGTTTGCTTTCAGTTTTACACAACACTCTAAGATATTTGCTCTGCTCTAATTCTGGCTTCCTGAATATCCCTGATTTTAACCACTTACCACTGACGACCGGGCTTTTAGGTGCCAAAACACAAGGCTTGGAATTCCTTCCCTAAATCTCAGCACCCTTCTCACCTCCTTTCAAATGCTCATTAAAAACACAGATTTACTGCTGTGGTATTGTCTGCCACGGACTGGTGCCAAGCTTTATTTGACAGTTCTCCTGTGATGCCTCATGGGATCTGTTACAAAGCGAACACAGCTATATGAAACCAAATTGTTGTTATCTTAACTTTTGTTGAGCTTTTTTGCAATTTTGTTTATTTCTTTGTATTCCTCTCAGTTTTTCTTTTCCTTTTGTTTCTCTCTGCGTTAATTCTGACATTATACCAATGATTTCACTTCAGATGTACTTCTGGAAAGAGCTTTAGAATGTCAATTGGACATGAGAGGCAATGACTTACTTAATTGTAAGACTTGCTTCTTGAGCAGTAATTTTTGTATTTGTAAAATTTATAAACATAATTCATATAATCTTTCTGTAGTTTTTCAAGTACAGCTCAGGCAGTGAGCATTTAATTCTCCTCTGGGGCAATGGCAGGAGGTTTGCAGTGTGGTGGGGCGGTAGTGAAAGAGAAGAGAGGGGGCGAATTAATTTCATCTGCTCATGATTAGTATTGTGAGTCAGCGAGGCATTCCTTTGTGGGTGGAACGTATGCTGCATGCCTAAATCTCCAACCATCCAATCAGGAGAAGTACCGAAGATGGTGGAGAATATGTGTTTAAGACCACCCCACACAATCTAACTGGAGGGAGGATGGAGCATTAGTCAGCGACTTGCAAAGGAATAAAAATAGCACTTTGCTGTTATGCAATTGCATGAAGATCTAACCTGGCTTCAATGTACATGAAAATACCACTAGCCAGGTGAAAGATGAGCAACGTGGGTTACAAAAAATATGGTTGTTCCAAATGCTCAGATCACTCACTATTATAGCTGAGGCTGCTTGTTAATTTAGTTATTTGGCTCATTATCAAGAAAGCAAAATCTTTACAATAATCATTTAACTTCAGGTAAATTGCCAGAATTAATGTAATTTTCAGTGTCGGTGACTTGTTTATTCAGCTAAAAGATAAAGTTCCAGCAACTGTTCAACCACATTTGGTCGGTCCCTACCTCGTCTCTGTGATGTTCCCACTCTCTCTCTGCAGTGAATCTTAACCATGAGATCTAAACAGCTATAATTTATTCACTGATTCTCTGACTCTCTAAGGGTCCATAACATGTGATAGAAAATCTTGGCATTTATTATTTACTATCAGTTAATGGCCAACTGTCTTGTTATACTCACACATTACTTATTTTCACATTGAAAGTGTGTGGATGCTTGCTTTTGTACGTTTTCTTAAAACTGGAAAAACAAGACAAACTATCCCTTAAATCTTTCAATAACTCCAGCAAATCTCACGAGTTAGACAATGCTGCAGCAACATTTTCAAAACCCCAATCCAGACTGGACACAATTCAAAACAGAGAAATTCTAACAACAAAATTACAAGAATTGAAAATGGAACATGTCAATAAAATTCACTCAAGACCAATGTTTTTGAATAATGTTGCCTTACAAGTGAGGTTTTCCTTTCATTTCCTTTTTGGTCCTCCAATACTCCTTCTTGCTACCAGGGTAGCTCATACTTGCACATTATGTCGATTTGCTTTGAGGAAACAATATCACAATATGCAACATGTTTTGAACTCTTTTATTGTGACACTGCTGAGGGTCTTCAACATATCCCCTCAAATTTGTAATGGTTGCATACAGATTACTACTAGTTGAAATCATTTCCTCTTTGCTCTCACTTTAACTATTATCTCTCTTCCTGTGAATCTCCCAGATAATGCACATTTATACTCCAGCTTGGAGAGGAAGTAAGCAATCTTCTCCAAAATCTCAGCCAAATTCATAACAGTGTGAAATTGGGAATGCTAATCGCATTGCACTATCACAGGTATCAACCATAAAATCAGATGCAATTTCACCTCCGAATACAATCACAACAAAGCTACAATTTGTCCCCATCAATTGCTCTTCCTCCTCTCAAAGTTTTAACCAACCAAACCCCCAAAGGCTGTGTGACTTAGTTCATATTTCAGAATACATGCTCATGGAGAAATATCAAATGTTACATTTATGTGTCAGTTTCTTGAGCAGTCATATCAGGTACATTGACATTTTAAATGATAGTTTGATTCTCAGAAGACCAAATTTCAAATAGAAAAATACACATTCTCATGGGAAAGTTTTAATAAAATTGGGCAAAGATGTGTGAAACCATTCCCAAATTATTTTTCAGAAATGAAGTATGATGCTGTTATCATGATAATTTAATCATATCAAAACAAAGGAAAATGCTTATCCTCTAGGGTGCTTGTCGTTAGCATTTGGGAAAGCACTATTAAGTCACAGCTACATGTGCTGTGTTTATAATGGAAAGATTGATAGTTCTAACAATTGGATCCTGATGGTGTTTGAAAGATTAAAGTTATTCACAGAATCAGAAATTATAAATATGATTAAAATTATATGATTTAATAATGAATAAATAATTATCTACTCACCTTTTAGACTAAAATTAAGTCTATATGTGCTTTTTCATCTTGGATGTTTCTCATACTATCACGCCTCTCCTTATTATTTCCATTCCATTTCTGACCTTCTCAGTATTTGCACATCCTCCATTTTCATAGTCCTGTATCTGTTGAGTTCGTTAATTTCTCCAATCCATTTTGTCTTTCTCATGTGACATGAAACAAAGCTTTCCTATCTAAATAACTCTTTTACTCAAGAAATCGGACTAATGTTTTTCTCAGTACTGTTCACAAATCCAGCTTAACAATCACCCACCCACCCACCAGCTGATTGTATGTTAGACAGAATATAACTGCTATGATACTCGGTGCTGAATTACTTCATGATATTTTTGGGAGGGAAGCAAATGGATCTCCATTGCTGAGAACTTCCATTCCACGCCTTGATGAAATGAAATAAAGTCAACAGAAAAACATGTAAAATTTAAGGAAAACACCAGTGGCAACATAAAGCCTTTCAAAAGTTGATCAACCTAACAGGAAACGTGATACATTAAATTTGGTGAAGTTGACCAAAAGGTTAAGCATGTCCAAACCTTCCATAGCTTCCAGGCTCGGTAATTTTGTAAATCTGTCATGGGAAATTTGTTTCAGAATTTACTCTCAAAACAAAACATGATCCAGTGCAATTGGTTGAGATCAAAACAAAGTCTGCATTATAACATCTCGCTTTTCAAAAACATTTAACTGTCTGCAAAGTGCTATGGGAGATATTGAATGAAAAAAGTGACTACAGTGCAAGTTACTTTTTCACGAATGCACTATGAGCTATTAACATATGAAAACTTTGTGTTTATAGAGCTGGCAATGGTACCATGCATGTCAACAGCAGGTCAGGCAGCATCCGAGGTGCAGGAGAATTGACATTTCAGGCATAAGCCCTTCATCAGGAATGAGGGCTTATGCCTGAAGGTACCATGAGGTGCCATGTACCCATCATGTGGTCTCAGAGTCTATAGATCTGGATTAACGAACCAGAGGTAGGCGTTCAAATCTCATCAGTCACATTTTATACAACCCAGTAGCTTAATTGACACTATTACTGACAGGATTTTAATTTCCATTTCTGACGTTAGTCCATATTAGTTATATACTAATTGCGTTTTGTTGGATGAAGGTGATTAGCATTAACTGAGGATTCACTTGGGCTCAGACACAGAAACAGAGTGAATCTGGATTTTGATTTCAGAGGTGAATACTTGCAAAATCAATCAATGTATGTAAATGCTTTTAAAAACTATGAAGTTTGGCTCCCTATTTGTCCTTCACCACTGAGCTTTCCAGAAAGTTACAATGTAGGCCTCTGGAATGCAAGTTCACTGCTCTGCCATGCCAAATGGGATTCTGTTAAAAGATGCTTAATGTTCAGCACTGCTTGCAAAACATGGGCACCAGCACACTGTACCAAGTTGTTGTTACAAGATCCAGAAACCTCATGATCATCCAGGTCATCAGAAATGCAGCAGGTGGATTGGATTGAAGGCGCAGATGCAGCTCTATTCTAATAGAGACCCATAGCAATGTGGTGACTCTTAAGTGCCCTTTGAAATGGTCCAGCAAACCCAAATGGCCATGGGGGAAGGGCAATAAATGTTGGCCAAGTCAGCAATGTTCATGTCTCATGAATGAATAAAAACAAGACAGGGAAGTTGAGAACCAAGTGGGCTCACAGTTTTGATGATGTTGAAATGGTAACTCACAAGATATCTGAACTACTCTCCTCAAACAATGCAAACTTTGTGTCACCATTCAAACAGATCAGTTTAAATGCATTTTTCTTCAACATTTTAATTCAGCAGCGACATCCCTTCATGTGTTTTTCCCAACATGTGCCCATCAGACTCTCTGCTCTTTGTGCAAAATGTTTTGAAAATCTTCTGTTCATCCTCTCCTGGCCATTAGCAAGCTTCTCAATAGGCCGAATGGTTGGTGAATTGGAAGAGAATGAATTGTAGGGTCCTCCAGTAATCTTGCTTTGGAAACTGGAACATGTTCCGGAAGCACTATTTTCGAAGCACACCCACAGCTAATCTCACTGTCGGAAGAATTGACAACTTACTCCTGAAATGTGGAGCTTCTTCATTGTAATTCATGTAGAGCTGTACAGTACTTTTCAGGTCAGGACTCAATAGTTGAGTACTGTGACCTCATTTCCATTTTGACATTAATGCAACTATTTGGTCTGCTACACTGTCATTCTGGATGACATCACTATCAGGAGCTGGTGATTCACTATAAATTCTGTGTCTTACAATCCTATACTCAACAACCACCTGATGAAGGAGCAGCACTCCAAAAGCTAGTGCTTCCAAATAAACCTGTTGGACTATAACCTAGTGTTGTGTGACTTTTAAATCAGGAAATAGACAGGACAGGGATATGTCACTACTTTTGGGCCACACATTCTATATGTGCAATTATAAAAAAAAATTCATGGATCCTGCTCCCTCACTGAGAACTCTGCTCAAAGGAACAGCGGGATTAACAAATTTATATGTTGAGGATCTGCATTTGGTTTACTCAGTTCAGTTCTTTCTTCCATCAGTCAGAATACCTCATGTTGCACAACCATGCACACTGTTAAAAACAACAGCATTAGCAAAACAAAATAGGAATACAAGTGCGCTTCAAAAGCCGACAGGACTGGCAGTGCAAACCAGCTTCTGTTGATCTCCAAAAATAGTCTCAATGATTGTTAACTATCAAGACCATTTCAGTAGGGACAAAAAGGATTGCAGTACATTGATACAAGAAGTCCAACTGACTCAAAATTAATATCGTATATGTCATACATTGGTGCATTATCAAAAAATGAAACATCTTTGTGCATCTCTATAGCTCCCCCCACCACATAAAAACAACATAAAGGTTAGCGAAACATGTGAAACACCAACCAGGTCTCCCACAGTGACTGAGTATGTGGAGCGATGGTTTGTACAGTATATTGCATGCTCTACATTAACTCCTTTTCAGAAGCATTTCCTGCTCAGATTTATATCAGGAACTGAATATAGTGTACTGTCATTTGGTAAGACGATAAAGCAATGAGTCACTTGTTTTAATCTGCAAAGCAAACAGATCAGCATTTCTGCTTCCACATATTGAAAATACCAACACACTGCAGACATGTTCCATGAGGCATCAATTCATGCTTCAGCCACAGCTAGGAAGCATTTGGTAATGGAAAGTTGAATTTAGAAACTAGAAAAGACTAACTTTTATGGAAAATAAATAACAGGAAGTCAATTCAACACAAACAGATGTTTCTGTTCCTGAAGCTAGTTTACGTTATGTTTCATAATCTCAAAATGATAAATAATTTGTGCCAGTCAAGTATTTCTCCAAACCTGCTCTTATCACTTTTATAGGATAAGGACAGATAGACAAAACCTTCCGATGCAATATCAGGGAAAGAAATATTTTTAAAAATCTTTTCCATAAATAAGTTGCAGTAGTGTAGAAGTGAAATCCTCCTCACTGCCAAGTGTTATGACAGTTGGAGCCTCAAATATTTCTGCAGTTTTGAGGAGGTTGGAGATATTTTACAGAATGACTAGGTCATGAATGTTCACAATAAATTTGTAGGTCTATGTTACTCAGTTATTGATTTACCTAATACCAAATGAAATGGCCACAAGTGACAAACGGACACATTTGGAAAATCATGCAAGGTGAAATCGAGGGGTCATGTGGTCTTACAGTGGTATGGTTTCAAGACTCACGTGCTTCAATGTGTGTCTGACAAAATAGGTCCAAACAGGTTGATTAAAAATATCCTTAAAGGGGAAGTTTTAGAGGCATCTGAGGGACATGGGCTTTGGCAAGATTTATGGCAGAATCAGCTGATAAGTCCAGGAAGGCTGATTGTTACGTCCAAAGTTTCTCCTGAGTCAGCCACGAGATGCTAATAAAGGGTGATTTTTTTGGTAAATGCCTTATTAACGGTCCAACGTGCCTCACTAATATTCAGCTTCCTGAAAAACTACACAAAGACCAGTACCTCATCACCAAGTCACCCCTTATTACAATAGCTGTGGCCAGCTAATTCAGAGTCAGTCACCTGGACAAAGGAGATTCTAATCCCCTGTTTATATCTGTCAGCCAGGGTTTCCCCAGGTCCACCTTCCACTACACTTCCCATCTTACCAAACATGCCAAACAAGCTAGATTTCAAATATCTAGCAGCTTCAGATTGCTACTTGCTTTGAGGCACCTCCACATTGGATACCAGGTATCAGTATCTCAAGGCATACTCCACGGACACTGGCTACATGCACTCCACATCCATGGACACCTGACGTGCTCCAACCTCTAAGGATTCTCATCAAACACCCGATCCACTTACAGGACACTTCTGCACTTCAACTTTGTCAGTGATTCTACCTCATCTACTATGTCCATTGGTCTCGATGTGGTCTCCTCTATATTGGGGAGACAGGACACCAACTCATGTTTCAGAGAACATCTCTGGGACACACGCACCAAACATCCCACCGCCCTGTGGTCAATGACTCTGCCAAGGACATGCAGGCCCTGGGCTTCCTCTATCGCCAAATCCTGGACACCCGACGCCTGGAGGAAGAACACTTCATCTTCCACTTTGGGACCCTCATCCACATGGTATCAACATTGATTTCACCAGTTTCCTCATCTCCCCTCCCTCCACCTCAGCCCAGATCCAACCCTCCAACTTGGCATTGCTCTCTTGACCTGACCTACTATTCATCTTCCTTCCCACCTATCCACTCCATCCTCCCCACCGACTTATCACCATCACCCCACTACCTGCATCTAACTATCGCAATCAAGCTACCTTGTCCCCCCATCCCCACCCCTCGCCATTTCTAATAAAGGGCTTATGCCCAAAAAAGTCGACTCTCCTGCTCCTCGGATGCTGCCTGACTTGCTGTGCTTTTCTAGCACTACACTCTCCACTCTGCTTTCCAGCATCTGCAGTCCTCACTATCTCCGAGCACAGAGGACAGGCAAGGTTCATGGTATGGCTGGTTACAGAGGCTGACAGCTCGTGACAGAAGATGCTGCAAGCAATCGTGAGAGTGGTAAAGCATAAGCTTTGGTGGGAGGTGGGTACAGCAGCAGAGAAGGTGTGAGTGTGGCACGTTGCAGAGTAGATAGTTGCACTTATGGTGGCAGAATGGAAAAGATCGTTGACTCTCTTCTGACATTGCCAGGCACTCCTCCAGATGGCTAACACTGCACTGATCTGGGTGCCAACCTTGGACCAAGCTGGGCATTATCATATACCATAGGTCCACTGCCACGCTAAGGACAAAGAGACATCTTGTGATGGCCCCACCTCATCCACCATGGCCATCAGCTGCCTGACAATAAAACAGCCCTCCAATTTCCCCGTCTGCCATGTTGGGTGGAAATGTCTGGAACTGTGCAAGGCAGCATCGTATTGAAATCCCATTGTGCTTCACTGTCAAAGATAGCATGGATGCAAGAGTGCTGGTCTTTTGCTGAATATCCAATGAGTGGTGGATTGGTCAGGGAACAATGCACACTAAGATTGGGAAAGAAGCAGAAGGGAGGGCACCAGGAGAGCGGACTAGGTAGTTAATGAGGCAAATCTGGTGAGAAACTTTGCAACAGCTTGTGGTGAAACCCGCCAAAAAAAACTTGGATTTAGCCAATAAAGTCAGATTCAAACCAGTTACATACTCCCATTAAATGATGAGGCTCTCTTTTTGTTAATAGATAATACAAAAAGATTCTATGTACAGCGTTCTCATTATAGGGAGAGGGGGGGGGGAGTGGTGTCATAACCCTGCATCACCTACGCACATACTGAACTTTTAATTACAATATATGTTTTTTCTTAAAAGGAGATATTTTAAGTCAAATGATGGCTGCCTTTGTAAACTCAGTGGATGATGGGACAGGAATTCTGAAACATCACAGCTGTACAGAGTCAGGGAAGGCTCAAATGTAAAGTCTTAAAAGGAAGAGTTAAAGAAAGAAACACAGTGAAATGCTGTGACTGTGGAAAGTTCTAACTTGATAAGGCTCCCGATAAAAAGAACTACATTGGTGGTCTATTGTTGAATGTCAGACTGCTTGTTCATAATTGATATCAATAAGGGATGCACATGGAAAAAGTTGCAGCAGCTCAACGTCAACATCAGCTCCTCAACTTATCCAGGTTACCAGTGAACAAATGCTGAAAAAAAATCCAAACTTTTGAGTGGGAAAGTAATGTCAATATCATCAGAGGTACTTTGATGTAACAGTTGTGAAAGCCTGAGCGAGTTGATCGTTGAAAAAGAGGGAGAGAAATTTTAAAAGAACTAAAAAGAAACAATTGAATTGAAACCTAATTTGCCTGCAAATGTTCTTCTGAGTAAAAAAGGGGCGGCACAGTGGCTCAGTGGTTCACACTGCTGCCTCACAGCACCAGGGTCCAGGTTCAATTCCAGCCTGGGGCGACTGTCTGTGTGGAGTTTGCACATTCTCCCTGTGTCTGCGTGGGTTTCCTCCAGGTGCTCCAGTTTCCTCCCACAGTCCAAAGATGTAAAGGTCAGGTGAATTTGCCATGCTAAACTGCCCATAGTGTTAGGGGCATTAGTCAGAGGGAAATGGGTCTGGGTGGGTTACTCTTTGGAGGGTCAGTGTGGACTGGTTGGGCTGAAGGGCCTGTTTCCACACTGCAGGAAATCTAATCTAAACTACCATTAATGTAGCATCATTCATGAACTCAAGATATTCCAGAATGCTTTCAAAGCTAATGAAGTTTTTTGTAATCATAATCAAAATTGGGGAGTTGCAGCAGCCAACAGGCTCCCACCAAAATTTGTCAGATATGCTGTGCTGACGTTCATTCAGTACTGATTGCACAGGAGCAAGATCTCACTTCCTTGGAACTGTGATGTCAGAGCATTTGCTTGAGCTAAGAGGGCAGTGGGACAGGGAGGTAAAATGTCTTTGGAGTCAGAAGTTTTCTTATTTTTTAATGGGACAGGATGCTATTGAGAAAGCCAAACTATCCATTAAATGAAGAATTTGCTTTGCCATTTCAGAAGGCAGTTGTGTGTGCCAAGCACATTGCTATGGGTGGTGTGTCACAGACAGGTCAGTCCAGGGACCTTCGGCACATAACCTTCCCTTAAGGACACTGGTGAACCAGATGGGTTTTTAGGACAACTGATTACAGTTGCATTGTCACTATTATAGCAACTATGGTTTAATTCCAGATTTTACAAATTAAATTTAAAATCCGCCATCAGCCATGGTAGAATTTAAACATATCCGTACAGCAAGACCTGATCCTCTGCATTACTAGTTCAGTGACATCACTACAATGTCACTCTCTCTCAAGCCCATGACTTTTGGGCTCTGAGGCATAAATTATTGGAACTGTGCAAGGCTAAAACTTGCTGTACGCTACTTATTCCTGTCTCCAAAGAACTCCAGTTCCAGTTTTTTGTGGTTGAGACTTAATCTCTTCATGTTTCAAGACATGAAAACTAAATCTTGCCTTTGCAGTGCAGTCCCAAAATTACAAGAACAAGTTGAAAAATACCACAATGCTGTCACTCACTCAAAAACATCTCTAACTGCCGAAGAAATGTATTCACTATGCATTCCAGTGATTCAGGCAAGGACACTTTAAAAAAAAGTCTCTCTGTATTTTGAGAGAGGTCGGGATAAAAAACAATAATGTTTCTAAACACTGGCAAAGTATCCTTTTCGGGACAGAGAAGTCCTGGCCTTATTCAATGGCAATGTAGATTATTAAATATGTTCCCAGAATCATACAGGATAGAAGAGGGCCTTCAGCCCGTCTTCATTGTTTTCTTGCTTTTTCTGCAATATCCATGGACAGCAAATCATTTTCTAGTCACTCTGTGTCTGTCTACAATGGCAAAGATAAACCCGTGTTGAAGTTGATTCCAATGATACAAGAGGGGTCCAGTACTGAGTCCACACAGCCAATCTTCCAGATGCGAGCCCAAGCAGATACTATTGGCTGGCTGGTGGCCCGTAGTGATGATTATTATTGAACATTTTGATATGCACAGTTTTCAACAGGAGTTCTTGAATTATAACCAGTCATAACAGAGTTAGGTCCCCCATTACCGAGCTGTTGCGTCCTTAACCCTGTGCTAACGCAGATCAGCACAAAGTAGGGACTATTTAATCTTTGATTTGTCACTTCTTGCGTCGTTGATAAGAGACAAAGAAATATTTGAGTTTGACTGTAAAGTTGCACCGCTTCATTTCCACCACTAGTTGTTGCTAATGTGCATTGTGTTTAAACAGCACTTTACTGGCGCCTAGTGGTCGAACCAAGAACTACAGTAATATCGCACAAACTGATTCTGGGCTCGATTGAGGACAGGGATGGATTTCTGCAATTTTGCAATCCAAATTGGGAGAAGCAGGCCCTAACTGTCGAGTTTCATATTCCTAGATTTTCTTTTACCTCTTTACACACACTAACTGGAATTTAGAAACAAAGCACTAAGAAATGAGAGCCAACATGATGCTTTCAGTCTTAAGAGAACCTAAGTTGGCTTCACAATACCTTCCTGATTAAATAATTAAATCAAGTGAGTTTGAGGAGATCCTGGCTACTCATGATACAGAGGAGGACATGTTTAACCAGGCACAAACTCCAGTGAACTGCCCTACCCCAACTGTCTTCAAGTCTGCATTTGAAATTGCAACTCATGCCAGGTTTTCACAAAGTTGCTCTTTCAAATTTTTGCCTCAAGCCCCATTTTTATATCTTACCAGTTTAACTATGTTAAAGACCATTCTTGGTACAGATCACTTGTGCACAATGTCAGGACGCCAGCCAAGGTATCATGAACTCTGCAAAAATGGACTTCAGCTTTGTTCACAAAGCTTTATCAAGTTTCTGAAGATACATGGATTTGCAGGTAATCGTATCCCTTGAGATGATGTGTTCCATCCAATGGATTTTAGAGAACAGAGAAATTTTAGATCGTGTGTCTATCTGGGCTTCACCAGAATTTCAAAATCAATTTAAATTCCCGACCGAGGTTACAATGTGAGACAATCTGTGAGTAACCATGGAAACAGAGCCTGTAGCCATTGCAGCACAGGCTGTATGCTTCTTTTGCTGAGATTCTGTCCATCATACTGAGATGTTAAACTGAAGTCAACATGTTCTGGTAATGATGAACTCCTCTTGAAGCATATCTGCAAATGGGCATGTGGCCATGTGAAGCTGGTTTACTGGTGCCATACTTGAGAATCACTAAGTCATTAAAAGATGTCTCAGACTGGAAGAAAATAAAGCAAGTGCAAATTGATACCATTATTTTGGAACTGCGGCTGTCAAAAAAAGTATGTCCCTTCCACCTCAACATTGATATCAACAGCTTTTAGATGCCAAGCAGAGGCTCTCAATGATTGAAATATCTTTTTTGCTGAAAGCTTGAATCTTGCTAACATGAGATGTATTAAAAATTGATGATTTCAAATTGAGATCATCATTTTGCTTCCTTCTGGTTTTCCATATATCTTGCTTACATTGAAGAAAGAGACTGGCAGTGCTTAGCAGCAAAATTAACATAAGAAAAGACACTGGCCTAGCTCTTGAACAATGAAGGCCAATAAATTGGACAGGTAGCACATGCACAGTTCCACAAGTGAACCACCCAATGAACAAGCCAAGATTTATAATTTAGCAACGGATGAGGTACTTGTTCAGCTTGTCAGACACATAAATTGGAGGCCTAATAAAGTCTGTTTTCTAGGAATGGCTTACTCTGAAGGACCTATCACCATCACAGGCAACACTGTGGGAAACAAATTTTTTTTTGACCAAACTGGGGGAGGGTTAGGGTAAGCTTCTTTGAAAGCAGAATTTGGATCACGAGCAGCAGTACTATTCCTGATCAGACATGAGAAAAAGATTTGTGCTGCTATCCTAAGACCCCCATTGGTGATCTCAAACCAAGATCTCAATCTCTGGATGTTGGCATCTTGATTGCATAACCTGGAGACCTACTTTGCCAGCACTTACAACAGCTGCAACAAGACTTTCTGCAAAATGAGATCATCTATGGCTCATGGTGCCATTAAACTAGGGCCTCATCATGTGTGCCCAGCAAAAGTACCCTGTGGTCCATTTCTGCAACAAAAAATGATAATCTCTGGGCGAGTATCATACATTGAAGAATGTTTCAGCATCAATTATACATGCTCAGTTTGTTACCTCACAATCAGGCTCAGTATGCCTTCTGAAGAGTATGCATTCACTAATGTCATCACTGTTTACTAATGATTCGGAGATGTCGGTGTTGGATTGTGATCACCTGATGAAGGAGCGTCGCTCCAAAAGCTAGTGTGCTTCCAATTAAACCTGTTGGACTATGACCTGGTGTTGTGTGATTTTTTACTGTTTACTAAATTTGAGATAAGTCACTGTCACCAATCAATGCCAGCACTTACTAAGACAAAGTTTAACAATCAAAACAAATGAATCATAAATTGCTGAACAACTTTTTAAACCAAGGTTGTCAGTCGTGGGTTTACTTTCAACGATTCAGCATTAAATACCCAAAAGTTTAACACCTTTAACTCAACCAGTTGAGGATCCTGAAACTGACTGTCAATTGTTAAAGAAAGCTGCACTGGGCCCTTGTGCAGAACTGAATGCAAAATCTGTGCAAGATATCTTTGTGGGTTGAACTAATTAACTAAACCTGGGACAATGAAACAGTGAGTTCAGATGTTACTCCACCTCTCACAAAAAAGTTGCCACCTCCAGTTGCGGTTACAGAAAATCCCGCTGCTTCAGGAAAGGCATCAGCAAATATTTTCACTATGTGTAAAAAAATAACATTTGACCACTTCCAAAATTGAATCAATGGGTATTTCCCCACCTGTGAAAAGGAGAGTTTGACCGAATGGAATTAAGTGCACGTACTTCATGCAAGTCTTTTCATGTCAGCACTCACTGATGCCCACTTTCATTATTTACTGAAACAACCACATTTGTTTGTCACAACAGTTATGCATTCCTCAGAAGAATTTCAAACTACATTAGATAAGGTATTCCAGGAAAATTCCTATCGAAGTTGCTTCTATGAATAAACCTGAAATAGCACATTCCACTTTTTCAAAAAACGTGTGAAGATATGGTGGTTATTTTATCCAGAGTAAAAACAGGCATTAAATAGATACAGTGCTAAAAATGCCAGCTTCCTTGAAAAACTGTATTTATCACACAATTTTGGTCCTCATTCCTGATCACCTGAAAGCAAATTTTCCTCAAGGCACTACGCAGACAGTTGCAAGTTCAGCTCTCCAGTCCTGATCAGATGCTATCTTCATAGAGCAGTACAGAAACAAAGGGTGGAGTCTTACAGGGGTCTGAGTGACATGGGGTATGGTAAGATCTGTGGTAATATTGTGCCAGAAGAAAAATTAAGTGCATCTCAATATCAAGATCGTCTTTTATGTTTTTCACAAGCGATGTATTAAGATTCTCGCTGCCAAGCGACAAGTTGTCAAGTGATGGCAATTAATGCTTGTGAAGATCCTATTTATGGCCAGACTAGCCTCATTAATATTCCATGTGTGGTCTTCCCAAACTCATCTGGCTATACAGACATTGGGAAAACCTGATACTGAAACCAGAGCAGGTGCTTGGTGGGTTAAGCTCACCACTTGTTATATGCAGCCTCCATGTTGAACACTGGACACCGACATCTCAGAGTATGTTTCTTGGACAGCAGTCACATGCATCCCACATCCATGGACACTAGCATTCAACTGCATTAGTGTCTCAGAATCTTCATGGCATATTTCTGATCCACTCACAGAATGCTTCTGCACTTCAATGCTGCATCTGGGGCTTAAGCACTGAGCTCAAGGTTGCATTTCCATGCTCTTCACTCACTGTTAAAGCACCCATAGTCCTGGCAGCTACCTCACCTTTATGCATTTACCCACCCAATTCAGAGATAACAGGTTCAGATTACTACTTTCTTGCCATTCTGTTTGGCAAGGCACAAAGCAAAGCTTGGCATAGTTGTGACTCGACTTCAGTACAGTCGGTCAAGGCCAGGCTCCAAGTGTAGCCCAGAGCCTTCTTGGGGAGGTCAGAGTTTAGACTGGACCTTGCAAGAGTTTGATGGCAACCCTTAACAATTCACTTCTCTGTCCCCAGAGTCCTGACATTTTTGTTCCTTTTTAAGCATTAAATCAATTAAATCAAATTTCTTTAGAAAGTTACAACTGAATTGATTTCAACCTTCCAGCACAGCCTGCCAGATCATAATACCTCATGCCCTGTTCCCTTTGATTGGTCTTTATACTGAACTTTCTCATCCATACCTTCAGATGGTTCCATGGTGTTGCAGATGACAAGAGCTCCTGTACTACTCAGCCATGTCAGAATTCAACCAGCTTGTGATTGTTGACCTTGTGTTTTTACAGGATATCGTCCTCGTCTGTGAGTTCAAAGACCATAACATCCTCACTTTCTAGGAGTGTGTCAATGTGTGATGCTGTGTGCAGGTCAAACTTCCAAAACATTATGCTTTTTAAATCATGGTGAGTGGGTAGGTCCCCACTACAAGACAGTAATGGAGGTGCCTCTGTTTGGATCGAGATGGTGGCTCAGCGGTTAGCACTGCTGCCTCACAGCACAAGAGAACTTGGCTAACAGTCTATGTAGAGTTTCACATTCTCCAATTGTCTATATGGGTTTCTTCTGGGTGCTCTGGTTTCTTCCCACATCCAAAAATGTGCAAGCTAGGTGGATTGGCCATGCTAAATTGCCATGAGTGTCCAGGGATGTGTAGGTTAGGCATAGGAGGGTTACAGGGATGTGGTGTGGAGTCGTGTCTTGTTGGATGCTGTTCGGACAGTTGGTGTACTCAATGGGCCAAATGGCCTGCTTTCACACTGCAGGAATTCTATGATTCCTGATCCTTCTGCAGTGGGTGTAGTTACTTTCTATTGAGTGTTTTAAAGCACTACGCCATTAAAGAAAACCTCAGTTAAATCTCCCCCTCCGATCTTCTCTGCTCTGAGGATAAACTTTTTTATTTCTTTCACATACTGAAATAATGTTCAGTAAATTATACAGAAGGGTTCGTTATTTCCCATGCAAACCTTGCATTTTAATTTTCCTCAGTAAGTGCCTGAAGGTGAAAGGTTGGAAAATCAATTTTTCATTGATTAACCTGTAACCTTTACGAGATTGCTAAAAGTGCCAAATTTTTCAAAAGACTTTATGTCTTTTTGTTTTATTTCTAAAAGAGAATTCCTAATGGAATTAAGTTACATTGAGTGGACAGCAAACAGGCCATTCAGTCCAACTGCTTTTCTAACGGCATATGTGCTCTACACAAATCTCCTCTCACTCCACCTCATTTAACATCATTTCCATGTTCTCGAATTCCATTTTTCATCATCTGTTAATCTATTTTATTGTTAAATGATCCCTTAGATAGCACGTTCCACATTCTTTCTGGGTAAGGATGTTTCCCCTAAGTTCTCAATTGGATTTACTGGGGTCTGGTCTTGGGCACTTCACAAATGAAAACATTTTCCTTTGGTCTGCTTTACTGATTCACTTCAATGCTTCTCTAAGATCACTCCTCCATTCTATTGCAGAATTTGGGGTTCTTTCCAGCTCACTTTTTCTACCCTCAGAATGAAAATCATTCTTGTTTGAATAAATGTCTACACTTGTTCTGAATTTATGCATTGACTGAACTCAGATATCCTGGTCCTGGTCAGTGTTCAAACTTGCAGAGCAGAAGCAATATGATCAGAAGAACAATAAAGATGCCTCTATTTTCCCCAAATGCTTGGCTTTCAGCCAAACCTCAGAAAAGCCAGCTGTAAACAAAAACGCTGGGGTGTCTTCACCCTATTTGAAGCAAGTGACAGTAAGCGAATCCTTTGCCAAGTCTCCAGGTAAGACGTTAAACTCCATGTCAACTTGCGCCACTCTGAGAAACTTTGTGTTCTTCTGCTAACCATACTGGTTGTGCAAGGAACTGATTTAATTTTCCATCTTCTCTGCCAGACAGCAGTCAAGTCTTTTATTTTGTTACATAAAAAGTGAAAGAAAAATGCAGTAACTCACCCAAAGTCGTGTTTGTGGTGTCGAAACCATGAGCTTGAAATGTAAGAGTTCTGTGAACTGAGCCATGTTGATGAGGCAAGTCAGAAGAGCAATATGAATACAATTATCCAGGAATGCATTCTTAATATGTTCATCTCAATCATTTCACCACCTCTCTCTGTATAAATCCCAGTTCTTAGCTGATATTGTACAATGCGAGTAATGGAAGGAAAGGGGATGGTTTACAGCAGAAAATGCTGCCGTGTACTCAATTAATTTTAAATCAAATCTAGCAGTGTTCAAAATTATAATTCATGACCAAAAAGTTGTGGGAAAACAATCTTATTTCCCAGAAGCTGTTCTGAGCCTCCACAAGTTACAATGATGAATGTAACAGAGGATCTTTTCTTCCTAAATTCCTATCCCATCCCATTCCACACAGCCACCCCCGAGTAAGAAAATAAAATCCATGCAGAAGCCCTCGATGAATAAAGACAATGTTGGTGCTGCTATTATTGGCACCATTTCAGCTGGGCACTGGGTACCATGAAAACCTTTTTCCAGCAGATGTTTCTGTAAAATAAAACACATTGATGTGAGGTAACAAACCAGATAACAGTTGGTTTATTCCCATGTGCTTTGACCCACAAGGATGTCGCATGTGGTTATTTACCACTGTTGTTGGCATGGTTACAATCATTCTTTGTCCATAAGTAATGTGGATCAAATTACACAAAATGTCAGCAACTGTGTTGCTTGGCTTGCAAGAACAGATGTACCAATTTGTGCACAGATCACCTTCAATTCAAATTCACACAGTTTGCATCTGTCATGATTTGTCAACAAAATGACCTTGGTTGAACTGTTACAGGGATTGGACTGTTCATCCTGGCAAACTAAAATAATGAGTTATAATTTGAATATATACCAAGAGAATCAAAACACCAAAAGGTAAACAAGGCAAATTGATGGAATTGACAGCACAGAATGATGATATTGAGTCCATTGCTCATTCCAAATAAAGGTAAAGTCGCCACAGTCTTAATATACCCAAGGGCTGCTCTCCCATTAGAGGGTCACAACACCTCAGGTGAGGGGAAAGGTTGGGAAGGAGAACTAATCAAGACAAGTTCAGCCTGTACAGAAATTGTACAGGCTGAACTCTCCCCACCCTCTCAACCCTCCCCTCATCTGAAGTTTGGTGGCTCTCAGGTTGAACCAACACCAGTCATCTCTATTGAGAGAGCAGCCTCTGGTCTTGGAGGACAACAGCAACTTCATCTGTTCAAATAAACTTTGTGTCAACCTACCAAACCCTATTAACCCCCATTTGCAGATGTCTGGAAAAATTCCCCTCATAACTGTGTATGAAAAGAGAAAAGCCCAGTGCTGAATCTCCGCTTGCCTGGTGGACACAGAAAACAAGGCATTTTGGGCAGGAAATGTAAGGCAATGGGTGTGGGTGGGTTGCTCTTCAGAGGGTCAGTGTGGACTTGTTGGGCCGAAGGGTCTGTTTCCACACCGTAGGTAATCCAAGAAAGCCTTGCTCTGATGATACTATGGGTGCCCAAGTCCTTCCAATAAAAGCAAACAACACGGAAGCAGAAAGCCAAATCAAATCAGGTTCCCTCTCCCTCATAGTAAAATTAAAATATTCAAAGATCCCCAAAATTGACCCCATTGGCACCATAGTTCTTGGCATATATGTGGCAGAGATTGTCACCTAGAGCCTAAACAGCAGCTCCACAGCTCAGAAAGCCCAGCACAGGCTGAGAAAAGCCCAAAAGCCCACCTCCCATCCCCCATCCTCACCCCATTCTACAGAGGGTTCAGTGAGAGTACCCTGAGCTGCTGCATCACTGCCTGGTTTAGTAATTGCACCATCTTGGATCGTAAGATCCAACAACAGATAGTGAGGACAGCTGAGAAGATCATCGGGGTCTCTCTTTCCTCCATTACAGACATTTACAGCACACGCTGCACCCCAAAGGCTAACAGCATTGTGGAAGACCCCACAAACCCCGCACTCAAACTCTTCTCCTTCTTGTCACCTGGCAGAAGATCCCGGTGCATTCAGTCTTATATGGCCAGTGTGTGCAACAGTTTCTTCCCCCAAGCCATCAGGCTCCTTAACACAGCATTAGCCTCATCCATTGCCTGTGTCACCTTGTCCAAAAACTCAATTAACTTTGTCAGATGTGACCTGCCCTTCTCAAAGCCATGTTGACTATCTCATTTGACTATTTTTCTTTAAGTGTAGATTTACCTCATCTCATATGAAGGCCTCCAGCAATTTTCTCACTCTTGATGTCTTTGACGGGTCTTTAGTTTCTTGGGTTATCCTTTGTCCTTTTCTTTAGCAATGTTGTCATATTTGCAATCCTCCACTCCTCTGGGACTAATCCTGTGCTCAGTAAGGCCTGGAAAATTTCTGTGAAAAGCTCTGCAATTTGTTCTCTGACCTCTCTTGGTAATCTAGGATTCATCCCACACCCAGGCCTGACTACTTCTCTACCCAGAATACTGTCACCTTTTTTGGTACCTCTTCTTTATCTATCACTATACTGTTCACTTGCTCAACACCCATGTTTTCAACTTGGCCTTTGTCACCATCTTCTAATTTGATAAAGACTGAAATACAATATTCATTTTGTACCTCAGCCACATCCTTTGCTTCAGAAAACAGCTTACCCGATTTGTTTCTTATGGGCTCCAAACTATCCTTCACTAAGCTTTGACGATTAATAGGTTTGAAGAACATCTTACTGTGTTTCGTGCAGACTGCCATCCTTTCCTCATGCTTCCTCTCAGCTTTCCTTATTCCACTGCAGTCTTTCTCCTGCATTTGAGATACTCTTATTGATTTCTATTGCTATTATTATTCTGGTATGCATTATGTGACTTTTCTTTTCCTTTGTTCTCATCAATATCCTTAATCATCCAGGATGCTTTAGCTTTGGATGCCCTATATTTATTTCTCATGTGTATATACTCGGCTTGCATCCCATTTATCTCCAGTTTGAAATTCTCCCATTTTTCATCACTGATTTATCCACCAAAATGCATTTCCAATCAACTACACTCTGTATATTTACATACATACAATTTGACACTGCCCTTATCTCTTTCTTGCCCAATGTAAGGTGATCATTTCTTTATTCATTGTCAACATTGAATTTTTCTCACACTTCCTTTTCCCCATTGACCACATCCTCTCTCTTGCCCTCTCTGGTACTTCCAAAACTTGGCCCATTTGTTAGCCTCCTCTCCTCCCAACCTGCCTTACAAGTTTGCATCAACTGCAACTACAATATTTACCCTCTGAGCGAAGAGATTACTTCCTTTGCTGCTCAGGTGAAGGCCATCTCTTCTGAACAGCTTTCACCTTTCCCAAAAATGATCCTACTATCCCAAAAATCTTAGTTCCTCACTTCTACAACACCCCACAAACCACACATTTTCTTCATTGATCTGCCTTTGGCCTAAATGGTGAAGCTCGTGAAATAGGTCATATTTCTGATGTTACTCCCCTGGAGGTCCTGCTTTGCAAATCTACTTCTAACTTCTGAAACTGAACCTGCAAGACCCCCAAGCTATCCCTCCCAATGTAGTTGGTTCCCACATGAACCATTGCCACTGGTGGCTCATTCTCCATTTCCAGAAGTTTGTCCAGTAGTTCCATTATGTCCTGAACCCTTGCACCCAGAAAGCAACAGATCATATGAGATTCTCAACCTCGGCTGCAAACTAGACTATCTATCCCTTGAACCAGGCAGTCACCCACTACTACAACCTTACTAATCTGCCTACCATCCTCACACTTGACTCAGAATAGGTTCAGGCACCATAGTGTTGTGGTTTTCTCTCAAGCCATTGATTGGGTTGCTCACAAAATCGACATCAAAAATTTTATTCCTATTTGACAGCTTCTCAGAGGGCTGGGTTTCCTGGATCTGCCATGTCCTTTACTTTTCACGAATAGTCACCCACTTACCTGCCATCTCGACATTCCTCCTTGCCTGCCTATCATGATGTGGAGTGCTCACACTTTCATACGACTGATTCAGAAACTTCACTCCTTCTTGTTCAATGAGTAGAGTCACTGCTCCATGTTGGACAGCAACATGTTGTTCGAGGACTGCTAGTTCTATAATTTGAGGGCCTGAGCATCTTATCCCATGTCATAGAGTCATCGAGTCATACCGCACAGAAACACACCCTCTGGTCCAACCAGTCCATGAAGACCATAATCCCATACTAAACTAATCACACCTGCCTGCGTTTGGCCCATATCCCTCCAAACATTTCCTATTCATGTACTTATCCAAACATCTTTTAAATGTTTTAACTATACCCACATCCACCTCTTCCCACACATGAACCACTCACTGTGAAAAGTAAATTGTCCCTCATGTCTTTTTAAAATCTTTTACTTCTTACCTTAAAAATATGCTTCCTCGTCTTGAAATCCCCCATCCTAGGGAAAAAACACCTTCCATTCACCTTATCAACAACCCCCATTATTTAAAAAAAACACAATAAGGTCACCTCTCAACCTTTTACGCTCCACTGACAAAATGCCAGCCTATCCAGCTTCTCCTTACAGCTCAAGCCCTCTATTCCCAGCAACCTCCCGGTAAATCTCTTCTGAACGCTCTCCAGCTTTATAATAGCCTTCTTAAAAATGTGCTTTATGCAGAATTTATGCAGCAGTTATACAAAACCCTGGTTCGACTCCACTTGGAGTACTGTGAGCAGATTTGGACACGACATGTTCAAACATATGTATTAGCCTTGGGGGAGTACAATGTAGGTTTGCAAGAATGAGACCTGGACTTCAGGGGATGTTGTAGGGCAAGATTATTCGAATTAGGCCCAATTCTCCAGAACATAGGAGGCTAAGGGGTGAAATAATTGAACCTTTGAAGTATAAACAGGAAAAGACGAGGTAGATAAATTACTTCCACTTGTTGGGGATTTAACAACTTAGGGGCATTGTCTGAGAATTAGGGATGGACTGTACAGGAAAATGTTAGGAAGCACTTCTTCACACAAAGGGTGATGGATGTTTGAAACTCTCTTCCATAAACACCAGTGGATGCAGGATCAGATGTTAATTTTAAGTCTGAGATAGATGACCTTTTTAAAAGCAAAGGAATTAAGCCACAAATATTCATGCTCACTTTAACAGTGGAACAGGCTCTCGGGGCTGAACAGCCGACACGCATTCCTATTTTCCGATGTTTATCCATCCTGACACTCTAGGCCCTGTCATGACATGGGTTGCTTTCAGTACAGCAAATGCATTTTCACCTACTTTTGAATCCATTGATCAGCTTTTATGTTTCCTTGACTTTGCATTTTTAATTAATTTGTCTGCCTCACTGTCTTGCTCTCTCTCTGGGCTCTGCGTCCACCATTGTTAATTCTTTTACCGTACCAATCCACCTGCCTTCAGCATATACACACATTTTCCTTGCTACCATCTACTTCTGATGAAGTGTTAACTGTTTTCTCTCCAGAGGTGCTGCCAGACCTGTTCAGCTTTTCCAGCAACTGCTGTTTTTGGTTAAGATTTCCAGCACCTGCAGTTCTTTGTTTCAGTTTATGAAACTACATGGGATGGTTTCCCAATCCTTTCAGATCTTCAACGATGCTTCAACGTTATCCACAGTGATGATCAATCTGTAGTACATCGGTTGCTTGGTTGGATCCGAGGATTTTCCTGTTGTCTTTGGATTTCAAAATTGAAATTCTTTCAGCATATCCCAAATGTAGTTTTTCTGCTGCTTTGGAGAAAATCAGAGACAGCAACTTGACAGAAAAAGGATGAGAAAGATGGATGCATTTAACTTGTGGAGGTCTCCTTACTTCTCTCTATTTCACTCCCTCACCACATCTGTGTTAAACTCAGCTCATCGAATCAGAGGTTTGTTGCAATGCTGAGCTCTTCTGAACCCATAACATATGAAGCAAGGACATCTGGCCTCAATGTCTAGAAAGTAAAATAGTCTTCTAAGTATCAGTTGGTTTCATTTGTATACCCAATCTGTTATCATTCTTACTAATTGTTGAAAAAACACAGCAGATCTGATAGCATTTGTGAAGAGAAAGCAGAGTTAAGATTTCAGGCCTAGTGACCCTTCGTCAGATTTGTCCAGTTCAGATGCTTCCAGACCTGTTGAATTTTTCTAGCAATTTCTGATTTTATTCTTGATGTTCAACAGCCACAATTCTTCTGCTTTTGGTTTCTCCTCTTTTAAACTCTATTCCTCACATTTTCAGTTCATAGTCCAAAATTTTAAAAAAATGTGGTCTCTTACACTGCAACATTATGACTCAGAAACCCTGTCTTGCTGCCAATGTCAACAGGTACGAACATCAGCTTTGGCTACTGCTCCGTGGTAAGAAGTAAATGATGAAACAAAAGTTCATTTCAAATACTTAAGTTCTGAAGCAAGTCCCAATCTAAATGTTAGACTGTTCTCTTTACAACTCTAACTGTGTAACTGTGCATTTATGGGTTTTTGTTTCTCCAACAATTCTCAGACATGATTTTATACACCTCTGCTATTCTATCCATTTGCCAAAACTCAGAGCACCATGTAAAAGTGACCAACAAAATAACATGCATTCTAGCTTCAGTTATTGAATTTTAAAAGTCTTCAGCACTTGAGAAATTTACAAAACAATCATGTTTGAAAGTATAACATAATGGTTCCCTATTATACAATAAAAATGTTGTGAAAAATTACTCTGTCACCATGCAGTAATGTTACGTGCCAAAGGTTTTGAGTGGGAGTATCAAAGGTAATCCTATTTGATTTCAGGGTAAAGTTGATGACCAACTCGCTGGAATTCAGAAAGGTATTGAAATAATTGCAAAGGATCCAAGCAGACAATTATTGTATATATTAACACTTTAAATAAAGTGTGAACACTTTGACATTAAATGCCTCTTTTTAAATGACTGAGGAAGAAATTACTCACAAACAAATTCAATGTTTGCATTTGAGTGAAGATTGCAAAATTGCAAATCTGATGAGTAAGTACTGTTAAGCTCCAGTGTTGAAATGGTGAAAAAAAACACAATTCAAGAACATGGAATCATTTCAGTTATGAAATATCATTATTCTTAGCACAGTACTCAAGCATATTTTACAACAGGCTACAACATAACTGAAATAGGCATACCATATCTGTTCGTCATTTGCCCACCAAAATCTCCCATATTTAACACTGCAGCACCCTGACCTCAGCAGGGCGCAGGCAAAGTTTTCCTCCTCTCTCTACAAGAATCTCAGGGAGTCCCTCTCCCACTGCAACTCCCAGGTCATTTCCTCTGACTCTATGCTACTCTCTCCCCATCCCCACCCTCCTCTAGCTTATCTCTCCATGCTTCAGGCTCACTGCCTTTATTCCTGATGAAGGGCTCTTGCCCGAAATGTCGATTTTACTGCTCGTTGGATGCTGCCTGAACTGCTGTGCTCTTCCAGCACCACTAATCCAAAGTATATCCTTGCCAGTCCTGAGCCCAGATAAATGGAGCGATCTTATTGACAAGAAGTTGTAAAACTTTAAAACCAAAGTTGCAAAATGATAGTGGCATGAAATTTGATGATCGATATGAAATGGAGAATGCCCAAAGAGGATGAGAGAAACAGATATATATATATATATATATATATAGAGAGAGAGAGAGAGAGATGGGGGTATGATGAAGGCAGAATGCATTGGCCAGATGCTTCCCCACAGGAAGTCAAAAACACAGAGTTCAAACTGGTGCTCAGTCATAGAGTTATAGAGATGTACAGCATGGAAACAGATCTTTCGGTCCAACCTGTCCATGCTGACCAGATATCCCAACCCAATCTTGTCCCACTTGCCAGTGCCCGGCCCATATCCCTCCAAACCCTTCCTATTCATATACCCATCCAAATGCCTCTTAAATGTTGCAGTTGGACCAGCCTCCACCACTTCCTCTTGCAGCTCATTCCATACACCCTCTGCATGAAAACATTGCCCCTTAGGTCCCTTTATCTTATTCCCCTCTCACCCTAAACCTATGCCCTCTAGTTCTGGCCTCCCCGACCCCAGAGAAAAGACTTTGTCTATTTATCCTACCCATGCCCCTCATGATTTTATAAACCTCTATAAGGTCACCCCTCAGCCTCCGACGCTCCAAGGAAAACAGCCCCAGCCTGTTTAGCCTCTCCCTATAGCTCAAATCCTCCAACCCTGGCAACACCCTTATAAATCTTTCAACTGCTCAGATTCTCAAGGTCTCCCAAAGATAGCTTTGGCAGAAGTGTAGAAGCATATTGTACAAATGTTCATCTTTCACATCTGGTTGACTTGATGGTGAATGGCTCAGTGAAATGGAAGCAAGGAAGTTTGCTTTAACAGACTAAACAGTCAATTTAGGTTGAATAAATATGAAAGGGCGGGATTGTATGCCTGCTCATTCATTGACCTTGATTTAGTGTTGTTTGTACTGGTTGTGGCTGGACATCTTCAACAGTAAGAACACCCGCTACATCAAGCACCAATCAGACACTAAAGATCTGACCAGAAGCTTTCTCAACTTATCAAGTGCCTTGTCAGTGAAGTCCCTCCTCACGTGAAGCTGCAAGTCAATAAAAAAAGACAGCCACGGGGTGTTGGACTGAATCGACAGAAGCCCAGGCTGCGCAGCTGTTCGCACTTACACCAGTGAGTAAAATCTGTGAGTTTTTGGAGAGATCGTGGGGTGGCGGTTGTGAGGAGAGAGGTGTCAGTGGGTTGGAAGCTGAGCTCCTTGGTCCCTATCCATGACCCATAATTGCCCCCACTGTTTGCTGTTAGCACAGAAGCCACTTTTTTCACCTACAGGGGAAGGAAGGTAATTGGAGCAATTGTGGGTTGAGGCTCTTAAGTTGTCATTAATTGACTACATAACAGATTCAAAAACTGCTGAAACAAGACATATTTTATCAAAGCTTAATTTCAGAAAAAACCTGCAGTTAACTGTCAGTCATTATTAACTTGTACTTTGCTGAAGGTTTTGACATGGACAATCAGAATCCACTTGGCGACCAATCAGCCCTCTCCTCTTGACTGGTACAAATGGTTTTTTACTCTTCAATTGATAAAATGTTCATTCTGGATCGCTATAAAAGGCAATTAATTAATGCTACTCCCCTGCAATTTTCTCATCGATTTGCAATCTTTTCTCTTTTCAAGTAATTTTCCAATTCTCTTTTGAAAGCTTTGATTTAAACTGCCTTCATCACACTTTCAGGCAGCGCATTCCAATCTGAAAAAGTCACAGCATAAAAATCTGTTCTTCATATTGCCATTGGTTTTTACAGTTCGTTTCAAATTGGTGTTCTCTGGTTTTCATACTGACTGCCAATGAGAAAAGGACGAGAACAGTGTCGAAACAGGAATATGCTAGATGCTAGGTAAACCTCTGGGACATAACATCAGCTGGGGTAGTCAGTGTTGACATCTCTGCCTCCAGGAGATGCTAAACAAGTTCTTGATGGATGCAGCAATCCTGCCAGACAGAAAGTGAATGGATTGCAAGTAATCAACAAATTGTTCAATAGGATTGTTGATAAGATTTTGATCAGTTGGAAAATAATTTTCCAGTATTTCCCATTCCAACCCTTTAAATTTTCTCCCCATGCCAAATGTTTGGCCTTTTTTTGCCTCTCCTGAGTGTTTAGATTACTTGTATAGTTGGAGGCAACATTCATTTGCACACATGAATGTCGGGTCAGTTTGATAGTTCAGTGGTCTCTTCTGGTTTATCAATTTTCCATACTCGCATATTTTCACAGAGACATCAGCTACCTACCGATTTCCAAACTGGATTTGACCTACGCTCCCTTTGATCACTGATTGCCAGCCACAGCTTTATCGTAATCTCTGCTTGAATTCTGTGCTGTGTAACTCATTCCTCTGCTGGATTAATATTTCTTAAACAAAAATCAGCTTATAACTTTTCAGTGGAAGCAGTTCAAATAAGTTAGCAAATTTGAAAATTAGTACTGGTTCCAACCTCAATTTTGATTTTGCAATAAGTGACTTCAATATGGTTGACAAATGGAACCAGGCCCCATTGCACACTTGTATAACAAAGAAATATATGAAGCACTTATCAGGGGACTCTGCTGGCATGTGCTTTGTGCTTTGCTGTGTTGCTAATTGTTTCAGGCGACTTCCATTTTATGCTTTGATGCAATGTGGGTTTTTTTAAAGAGCTCATTTCCAATCATGTAACCAAGAAAATGCCAATTATTTCTGCAACAAAATATCATTGATATGCAAATCCAATATGGGTAAATCCAAAGGGAATTCAGAGTGCCAATTTTCTCTCTGATAAATGAACACAATGCCACCGTTGACTTCTGCTTTATATACTATGAATATGATTATAAACAGCCTTGGCATCCCCACGTGTGTATCCGACATGAGGTTCAGCTCTCGTAGAATATTAGAAGATAAAATTATTCTGTTGAAAAAGTCTATTGTGAACACATTACCAGCTGTAAAGAGTTAAAACGGTTGAAGTACCAACATCACACAGATAAATGGAAATGATAAGCCTGTGTCTAGGCATGGTGGTAATCATTAATGATCTCTGTGAGTCACACACAAATATCTTCAAAAGTACTGCTGAGGGAGGGGGTGGTGGTGGGAAAGAGGAATATTATAGAACTCTTATCCATTAATCATATGAATGCTTTTTATATCACCATACAGGGATTTTACCAAAACCACACAATGCTCAGGAAAGAAAATGACCTTTTCTGAGAATTTTTTTTCATTATTAGAAGCCTCAGTTGGTATTCAAAGAACTTGTTTACAATGGGATTGACAGTGTGGGATGGGAGTGGGGCGTGGAAATATCAAGTGCGACTCTCTTTTTTGCCGTTTTATCTATCGCTAGGGTGGCATGGTGGCTCAGTGGTTAGCACTGCTACCTCACAGCACCAGAGTCCCAGGTTCAATTCCAGCCTTAGGCAACTGTCTGTGTGGAGTTTGCACATTCTTTCTGTGTCTATGTGATTTTCCTCTGGATGTTCCGGTTTTCTCCCACAGTCCAAAGATGTGCAGGTCAGGTGAATTGGTCATGCTAAGTTGCCCGTAGTGTTAGGGGCATCATTCAGAGGGAAATGGTGACTGGGTGAGCTACTCTGTGGAGGGTCGGTGTGGACTTGTTGGGCCTAAGGGCCTGTTTCCACACGACAGGGAATCGAATCTAATTTCTTATTTTCTCACTTTTTGCCCTCGTAAACATAGAACATAAAACGTTACAGTGCAGTACAGGCCTTTCGGCCCTCAATGTTGCACCGACCTGCAAAGTTAACCTGATGCCCATCTAATGTTGGCGAAGCCATTCCATGCCCTTAATACTGTCTGAGTAAAGAAACTACCTCTGATATCTGCCGAAATCTGTCACCCCTCAATTTAAAGATATCTCCCCTCATGTTAGCCTTCACCTTCAGAGGAAAAAGGCCCTCACTGTCCATCCTATCTAACCCTCTGATTACCTGATGCTTTCAGATTAAGTCACCTCTCAACCTTCTTCTATTCAACAAAAATAGACTCAGTTTCCTCAGCCTTTCCACATAAGACCTTCCTTCCGTACCAGGCGACACAAAGTCATAGTCATAGAGATGTACAGCATGGAAACAGACCCTTCGGTCCAACCCATCCATGCCAATCAGATATCCCAACCCAATCTAGTCCCACCTGCCAGCACCCGGCCCATATCCCTCCAAACCCTTCCTATTCATATACCCATCCAAATGCCTCTTAAATGTTGCAATTTAATGTTGCAACTTCCTCTGGCAGCTCATTCCATACAGATCCCACCCTCTGTGAGAAGAAGTTGCCCTTAGGTCTCTTTTATATCATTCCCCTCTCAGCCTAAACCTATGCCCTCTAGTTCTGGACTCCCTGACCCCAGGGAAAAGACTTTGTCTATTTACCCTGTCCATGCACCTCATAATTTTATAAACCTCAGTCTCTGACGCTCCCGGAAAACCAGCATCTCCCTATAGCTCAAATTCTCCAACCCTGGCAACATTCTTGTAAATCTTTCCTGAATCTTTCAAGTTTTACAACATCTTTCCGATAGGAAGGAGACCAGAATTGCACACAATATTCCAACAGTGGCCTAACCAATGTCCTGTATAGCTGCAACATGACCTCACAACTCCGGGACTCAACACACTGACCAATAAAAGAAAGCATACAAATTGCCCAACACCAATGTCAGACTCACTGGTCTGAAGGTCCCTGGCTTGTCCTTACCACCCTTCTTAAATACAGGCACCACATTAGCCAACCTCCAGTCTTCCGGCATCTCACCTGTGACTATCGATGATACAAATATCTCAGCAAGAGGCCCAGCAATCACTTGTCTAGCTTCCCACAGAGTTCTAGGGTTCACCTGATCAGGTAGTGGGGATTTATCCACCTTTATGCGTTCCAAGACATCCAGCACTTCCTCCCCTGTAATATGGACACTTTTCAAAGCGTTACCATCTATTTCCCTTCAGTCTATATCTTCCATGTCCTTTTCCACAGTAAATACTGATGCAAAATACTCGTCTAGTATCTCACCCGCTTTCCGTGGCTCCACACAAAGGCCACCTTGCTGATCTTTGAGAACCCCTATTCTGTCCCTAGTTACCCTTTTGTCCTTAATGTATTTGTAAAAACCCTATGGATTCTCCTTAACTCTATTTGCCAAAGCTATCTCATGTCCCCTTTTTGCCCTCTTGACCTTCCTCTTAAGTATACTCCTACTGCACTTATACTCTTCTCAGGGTTCACTCGATCTATCCTGTCTATACCTTATATATGCTTCCTTCTTTTTCTTAACCAAACCCTCAATTTCTTTAGTCATCCAGTAAATCTCCTCTGAACCCTTTCCAAAGCTTCTGCATTCTTCCTCTAATACGGTGACCAGAACTGCAGGGAATACTCCAGGTGTGGCCGTACCAGTGTCGTGTACAGGTGAAGCATGACCTTGTGGATCCGAAACTCAATCCCCCTACCAATTAACGCCAACACACCATATGCCTTCTGAACAACCCTATCAACCTGGGTGGCATCTTTCAGGGATTAATTCACCTGGACACCGAGATCTCTCTGTTAATCTACACTGCCAAGAATTTTACCATTAGCCCATTGTTCTGCATTCCTGTTACTTCTTCCAAAGTGAACTACCTCACACTTTTCCGCATTAAACTCCATTTGCCACTTGTCAGCCCTGCTCTGCATCATATCTATGTCCCGTTGTAACCCAGAACATCCTTCAGCACTATCCACAACTCTGCCTTACCTTAATGTCATCCGCAAACTTACTAACCCATCTTTCTTTGTCCACATGCAGATCATTTATGAAAATAACAAACAGCAGTGGTCCCAAACAGATCCTTGCAGCACATCACTGGTAACTAAGCTCCAGGATGAACATTTTCCATCAACCACCACCCTCTGTCTTCTTTCAGCTAATCAATTTCTGATCCAAAGCACTGACGCACCTTCAATCCTGAAACCCCTTATCTTGTGAAATAGCCTACCATGCGAAACCTTATCAAACGCCTTACTGAAGTCCATATACACCACATCAACTATCTTATACCTTTAACCACCTGTTTGGTCATCTTCTCAAATAACTCAATAAGATTAGTGAGGCACGACCAACTCTTCACAAAACCATGTTGACAATCCTTAATCAAGTTATTCATTTCCAAATGATTATAAATCCAATCTCTTTATAACCTTTTCCAACACATTACCCACAACCGAAGTAAGACTCACTGGCCTTTAATTACCAGGGTTGGCTCGACTCCCCTTCTTAAACAAGGGAACAACATTTGCTATTCTATAGTCTTCTGGCATTACTCCTATCGACAATGATGGCATCACGATTGAAGCAAAAGGCTCAGCGATCGTTTCCCTGGCTTCCCAGAGAATCCAAGGATAAATCCAGCCCTGGGGTCTTATCTACTTTCAGATCTTCCAAAATTTCTAAAACCTCCTCTTTGTCAACCTGAATCCTACCCAATCTTGTAGCCTATATCTCCATATTCTCACGAACATCATCCTTTTCCAATGTGAACACTGATGAAAAGTATTGATTAAGTGCTTCCCTTATGTCCTCAGACTCCACACACAACTTTCCACTATTATCTTTGATTGACCCTATTCTTACTCCAGTCATTCTTTTATTCCTGATGTAGTTATAGAAGGCCTTAGGGTTTTCCTTGATCCTATCCGCCAACAACTTCTCATGTCCCCTCCTGGCTCTTCTTAGCCCTTCTTTAGATGTTTACTGGCAAACTTATAACTCTCAACAGAGCTTTCATGCCTCATCCTCACAAAAGCTTTCCTCTTTCTCTTGACAAGAGCTTCAAATTTAGTAAACCATGGCTCCCTCTCTCAACAACTACCTCCCTGCCTGATACATATATATGTATCAAGGACCCGCAGTAGCTTTTCCTTGAATAAGCTCCACATTTCAAGACCGTCCATCCCCTGCAGTTTCCTTCCCCATCCTATGCATCCTAAATCTTGCCTAATCACATCATAATTGCCTTCCCCCCAGGGTATTGGTACCCCTCTGGTTCAGGTGAAGACCATCCTGTTTGTAGAGGTCCCACCTTCCCCATAATGAGCTCCAATTATCCAAGAATCCAAAGCCCTCCTCCTGCACCATCCCTGCAGCCACTGTTCAGCTCTGCGCTCTCCCTATTCCTCACTTCACTAGCAATGTGGCATGGGCAACAAACCAGAATTAACAACTCTGTTTGTTATAGCTCTAAGCTTTCAACTTAGCTCCCTGAATTTCTGCCTTAGATCTCCAATATTCTTCCTACCAATGTCATTGATGCCTATGTGGACCACAACTTGGGCTGCTCCCCCTACCCCTTAAGGATCCCGAAAACCCTGGCACAAGTTCTTGGACGCAGTTGGAGAGGTCACAATGTCACCAGAGAGCAGCCGAGCCTGTCGGGATATGTAAGTGTATGGTTTAAATTTCCTTTCGTTCCTGTTTATCGTCAGTTCCTGGATGCAGTCGGAGAGGTCATGAAGTCTCCAGGGAGCAGCAGAGCCTGTTGGGATACGTGAGCACAATGTTTAAATTTCTTTTAGTTCTGGATTTTCTTCAGTTCCTGGATGCAGTCAGAGAGGTCATGAGGTCACATATATGGGCAGTTGCTTTATCCAAAACACTGCTCGGGTAGTGTCTCGCACCCATCCTCCTCCTCTTACCAAAACAAAATCTGTGCGTTGGTTGGTAAGGTGACAAGTGTTTTCTTTCATGTTTCATTTGTTTTTTTTTCCGGCAGTCTATTTGGGAATTTAGAATAGCGAGATTGGAGTTTAGGGCAATTGAATGTTCCTCCTGCAGTGTGTGGGAGGTAAGGGTCACGCGTGTCCCTGCTGACTTCATTTGTAGGAAGTGCATCCAATTCCAGTTCCTCGAAGACTGCGTCAGGGAATTGGAGTTGGTACTGGAGGAACTTCGGATCATTCAGGAGGTGGAGGGGGTTATTGAGAGGAGTTACAGGGAGGTAGTTACTCCACAGCCATGTGAAGAAGGTGGATGGGTTACCATCAGGGGTAGGAAAGGGAACCGGCAGGCAGTGCAGGGATCTCCTGTGGTGGTTCCCCTCAACAAGTACACTGCTTTGGATATTGTTGAGGGGGACGACTTACCAAGTGTAAGCAATGGGGCATAGATCGCTGGTGCACATTCTGTTCCTGTTACTCAGAGGGGAAGGAGGAAGAGATAGTTAGGGGGACAGATAGGAGGTTTTGTGGGAACAAGAGAGACTCATGATTGGTGTATTGCTTCCTAGGTGCCAGGGTTCATGATGTCTCTTACCTTTTAGGCAGCAAGGATCTCTTATTGCAATTGTACAGGACCTTGGTGAGAGTATTGTGTGCAGTTTCAGTCTCCCTATGTAAGGAAGAATGTTCTGGCTATGCAGGGAGTGCAAAGAAGGTTTACCAGACTGATTCCTGAAACAGCAGGACTGACATATGAAGGGAGACTGGATCAGTGAGATCTAGACTTTAGAAGAAATGGTGGGGGATGTCATAGAAACTGATAAAATACTTACAGGATGGGAAAGGTTGAATGCAGGAAGGATATTCCCAATGAATAGAGTTAAAAATCACACCAGGTTTATTTGGAAGCACTAGCTGCTGAAATGCTGCTCCTTCATCAGGTGGTTGTGGAATATAAGATCGTAGGCAGAGAATTTATATCAAAAGTTTACAGTGTGATGCAACTGAAATTATAGATTGAAAAAGACCGAGATTATTTGTTAAGTCTCTCATCTTTTCGAAAGACCATGTTGGTTTCAGTTCTTTCACATGTAAATCCTTAAACATTTTTTAAAAAGCTACATTCTCAAGTGAACTTTAACAACAGGTACTGGATTAGTGGTGCTGGAAGAGCACAGCAGTTCAGGCAGCATCCAACGAGCAGCGAAATCGACGTTTCGGGCAAAAGCCCTTCATCAGGAATAGAAGGGCTTTTGCCTGAAACGTCGATTTCGCTGCTCGTTGGATGCTGCCTGAACTGCTGTGCTCTTCCAGCACCACTAATCCAGTATTTGGTTTTCAGCATCTGCAGTCATTGTTTTTACCTTGTTGATTTTAACAACAGGTGCCTAGTCAGCTCAGATAATGCATTGAAGCTGTGAAGTTCCCTGTGTGAGCCTGCCTGTGCCCCAACATTCAGACTGAATCTATTTCCAAAAAATAGATTTACAGAATCTTACATGGATTCATGCAGTTTTTGAGCAAAGTAAAATTCTACAAGTACAAATTCACCCCACAAACTGTGTGCGCGTGCATGTGGGTGTGGGTGAATGTGGGGGGTGTGAGCATCTGTGAGAGAGCCATGTGTATGTGTATCTGTGTCTGAACACTTTCACTCTCCCTCCCACTCCGCCAAGGACATGCAGGTCCTAGGCCTCCTCCACCCCCAAACCCTGACCACCCAACTCTTGGAGGAAGAACACCTGATCTTTGCCTTGGGACCCTGTAACCACATGGGATCAATGTGGATTTCACCAGTTTCCTCAATTCACCCTTGCACCTTCGCCCAGATCCAACCTTCCAACTCAGCACTGCCCTCTTGACCTGTCCTACCTCTCCATCTTCCTTCCCACCAATCCACGCCACCTTCCTCTCTGATCTATCGCCTTCACCTCCATTTTCATCTCCCTATCACATTCTCTCTTCCTCCAGCCCCACTCCCTCCCATTTATCTCTCGGCCCCCTTCGGCCACCCCCTCATTCCTGATGAAGAGCACACATTCAGAATGTTGATTCTCCTGTTCCTCAGACGCTGCCTGACTGGTTGTGCTTTTCGAGCACCATACTCTTCGACTCAGATCTCCAGCATCTGCAGTGCTTACTTTCTCCCAGTCAACTCATTTCCTACTTCTGTATGTTCTTTGCTTTCATCTCATCAAATTGTTTTCTATCTGTTGCAATATTGAGGTTGTAAGATTGTTATGTTCATACGCGGTATGATGGCTCAGTGGTTAACACTGTGTCTGAGTGGGTTTCCTCCGGGTCCTCCAGTTTTGTCTCACAGTCCAAAGATGTGCAGATTCAGTGGATTGGCTGTGCTAAATTGCCACAGTGTCCAGGGACGTGCAGGCTAGGTGGGTTAGCTATTGGAAATGTGGGGTTGCAAGGGATATGGTTAGGGTGGTGGGTCTAGGTGGGATGGTCTTCAGAGGGTCAGTGTGGATTTGATGGGCCAAATGGCCTGTTTCCACGCTGTAGATACTCTATGATTTTATATGCCTGTTTAATTTTCAGGTGAAGAAGTCCATCTGTTGTGTGCCAAATACTGCTCATCTTACGGCAATAAGAGACCCAAGTCCAAGAACTCGTCAGGCACATTCTCACATCTGCGACAAAGGGCCAGACAGGTTGGGGGGTGGGGGGGGGATTGGTGGTGATTGGGTGTGTGTGTGTGTGTGTGCCCGCACACATGCGTGCGTGACAAGATGATGTCCTTCTGGTGGTCTGCCAAGCAGAATGTGGGAGAAGATATGGAGAGACTCAAACAGTGAAAGTGAAGAAACTTAGAAGATTCAACCTGATGTGGCTAGGGGACAGGCAATTGCTGCAACAGGCCTAACTGCTGAAAATCAAGGATTTGTGGGGAATCAAGAGAAGAACCTTTTGATGGTCAATCGATTTTCAACTCGGTGAAACTGGTCAAGGTAAACCTGTTCGAAGATAAGGATGATGTTGGACTGATTAATGTGTAAACTCTAACTCCTTATATAGTAAACAGTGAAATGTAACTGAAACATAGGGTATGAGAGTCAAGTCAAAAGTTAACATGGGGGATTCTTTCTGTAGTTTGAAATAAAATATTTGTACAAAAAGGAAAGAGTGTTTTGTCAAGGGTATGTTTTGAGTCATTTGTTTCAGTATAAGTTTCGAAAACTACAACATTTTGTGTGGTAATTCTTTCAGCTGCAACAGAGTATTCAAATCTCTTCTGAAAAGTCATCAGTCTTGATGGAGATCATACATTATTTTTGAAATTGGGAAATAAGTTGATGACAAAGATCAGACAATGGATTTGATCAGTAGGTGGTATTTCGTATCACTGTTGAGTGCAATGAAGTGTCACTAAACTAAGTCTCTCCGTGGGGTCCTCCAGAATGCAAATGCATCCACTGCACCAATTTAACAAATAAATGTGTAAATACTGCATGTTCCAATATGACACAAAGAAATTTTACTGAAGAATTATGCCATTGCCCAGGAGGAATCATGTAAATCATGTTTCCATGGAAACAAGGCATTTGAAAACAGGTCTGTGAAGGCATTAAAGAGTTTGGCATCATATCTCACCCTACCTTCAAATCAGACAATAATGAACATGAAGATATGGGTTTTAACTTACTTGGGACCACTGAGGAGTGAGACAAAACTAAGTCACGGAATACAAACATTTAAAAATTTGTCGCAGCAAACCTCATTATAAAGCTCTTTGATAAGTTATTGTCAATCACTCTGGTTTTTGTGTCAATAAAAATCTAATTTATTAAAATTTTCTGATTGGCCAGAATTATAAATAAAAGGGTGAGGACAGAGATGCTATTAATCTCAAATAAAAAACTGAGAATTCAAGAAAAACACAGCAGGTCTCTCAGCTTCTGAAAGAGAAAGGTGAGAGCTTTCATTAAACACAACATTACAGACAGGCTGAAAAGGACTTGGCCGCAGAGCAGCAAAAGGAATATACAGCATTGAGAAATCTGTAAACCAATGAAAATTGGAATAATTTTAACAAAGGTGAAAGCATCCGAGAAAGTTATAAAAAGGTACACAGCGAGTAATATAACTACTTATCCCTGCAGTGAGCTTCTGGTTAGGATTCACAAGAACGCTCACTGTGACTAGCAATGACCTTTGCATATCCCTGCAAATTTGTTTGACAATGATCTTACTTGGCATCTTCAAAGTTGGATGCATTGCATAATGTTCAGAAAATCATGCCACTGAGAAATTTAGAAGCATGAAGAAAATTGAACTAACGATACCAGATACAACTGTGTAAATGTTAATGTAAACTCCCATTCCTCCATCATGAACACATTTTTTCTGATGAATGAATCTGATTTTTCAGTACCTTCTGGCAGTAACAGCACATTTTCAGAGCTTGAATGTCACATTGTAGGATGATATTAACATTGATCCAATTTCACAAATTAAAATCTTTTTATTACAGCATGTTGGGATCATCGTTTATTTTCAGTGACAAGTATCCCCATTGCATATACCCATTGCAAGAACTATTGCCAGAGAGAACCACAGTTTTAAACTGATGTTCCACAATGATCTAATTTGTCAAGTACAAAGAAGTAAATACATTATGTAGAATTTACAATACTGTATCAGGCCATTTGGTCCAAATGATCAATGGTGATATTTGTCCTTCATACCTCCTACCTCTCATCTAACCAGATGAATATATTCTTCACTTATGTTCCTCACAGATTTTTTTGGCTGCCTCTTAAATGTCTACAATTGAAATTATTTCATGTGATCCTCAGTATTGACTCTAAGTACCATCGAATTAAGTTTCTCATTAATCCATCAGGAGATTTTAGTAGTGAGTGTCTTGGAAATAATTGTCCCTAAATTTGAAGTTCCTTCTAAGTGTCGATTTCTCTTCATCAATGCGATTGAATCCATAGTTGCGAGATCCATAAAAGATCATCACTCACACTTGGCTTATATGAAGAAAAATACACCAGCCTGTTGAATATTTAGAAAAGTAAGTATGGAGCAAGTACAGCTAAGATATGAATTTGTACAATTTGCCAATTTTGGCTGGTTTGGCTGGAAAGGTGGAAACAATGGGCCACATTTTCTGATGAGTGGCAATCAGATGCAGGTTTCCATTCTGATTTTTTATACAGAGAGAAAGAACTCTGCATTTCAGACAGAATATTCAGATTTATTTCAAATCTGACAAGTCCCTTGTCGCGCAGGACAAGCTGGGGAAGGCAAACCACATTCCCTTTTTCACAGCAGTCAGTTGCTGCATTCTGTGATTTAAAGATCCAGAATCACACACAGCCATTTTAACTGTTGCTGTTAAGTACAGAGGTCAGTGTAGGATTTGGGTGCTCGGCTGACAGGGTGCCAAATGAGCTAGTGACAGGGTAGAAAGGGGCACAATAAGTGATGGAATGTCTAGCTTAGGTCCAGTGGTTGGGATATATTGGGTCTGCAGGGATTGTTGGACTCTATTTTAAAGGGGGGAGGGGTGCGGTGAAGGTGGGGTATATTCAGATCTGGAAGCGAAATATCCAAGTGGGTCCAGCAGCAAGTGGAAAAGACTTTAGGTAACAGGGCTAGGGTGCCAAAGAATAAAAGGGGTTGTTGAGGGCCGTACTGGCGTTGTGATAGTGTCATGACTTCTGAGCGAGGATGCCCAGATTGAAGTCTCAGTTGCTCCAGAGAACTGTAATCGCATCTCTGGACAAGCTGATCAAAAAATTTCGAGAGGAAGCTACTGGGTCAACTTGTAGTTGGGGGTGTTGTGGTAAATTGAGGGTAAATTGAAAAGGTACTCAGGAATTAGCCTTAAAAATCTAAGTTTTCCTGAGTAACTGTTTAATGACATGTGATGAAACCCTCTAAACTTCCAAAGTGAAAGTGATGATTTTGGACAGTTCCAGGTGTAGGAAATTGCTAAGCAGAATCTTCAAATTTCCAGGAAGGTCAGCTACACTGGCTTTTCTCAGAGTTGCCATGTGCAATTCTCATCTGTGCTGGAGAAATCATTAGGTGGTGTTTGGAAAATCCAGGCCAATATTCCCTCATCGAGTGGTAAAGCAAAAAAAAAGGTACTCCCTGACAAAATCTGGTGATGTTTACACTTCTGTTTTGGCAAAGAGGTTCATAGCTCCTTGAACGTAGAGTCACAGGTAGATAGGATAGTGAAAAAGGCATTTGGTATGCTTTCTTTTATTGGTCAGAGGATTGAGTACAGCAGTTGGGAGGTCATGTTGCGGCTATACAGGACATTGGTTAGGCCACTGTTGGAACATTGCATGCAGTGCTGGTCTCCTTCCTATTGAAAAGATGTTGTGAAACTTGAAAGGGTTCAGAAAAGATTTACAAGGATGTTGCCAGGGTTGGAGGATCTGAGCTACAGGGAGAGGCTGACAGTCTGGGGCTGTTTTCCCTGGAGCGTCAGAGGCTGAGGGGTGAACTTATAGAGGTTTACAAAATCATGAGGGGCATGGAGAAGGTAAATCGGCAAAGTCTTTTCCCTGGGATCGGGGAATCCAGAACTAGAGGGCACAGGTTTAGGGTGAGAGGGGAATGATATAAAAGAGACCTAAGGGGCAACTTTTTCACACAGAGGGTGGTACGTGTATGGAATGAGCTGCCAGAGGAAGTGGTGGAGGCTGGTACAATTGCAACATTTAAGAGGCATTTGGATGGGTATATGAATAGGAAGTGTTTGGAGGGATATGGGCCGGGTGCTGGCAGGTGGGATTAGATTGGGTTGAGATATCTGGTCGGCATGGACGGGTTGGACCGAAGGGTCTGTTTACATGCTGTACATCTCTATGACTCGAAATCATTTCCAAAAAGGTGAAATATTGCTACTTGCTGGGGAAGGCTATATTGTTTACACACATAACCTGTTACACACCAGTAATGCAATTTGAACTAAATGTGACATGCACCTTCACATTTAAAGCCACAAAGTCACCTCATGTGGGCACCTCACTCAACTGAGCCCACACTAAGACTGTCTGCAAAGACTATTTCTAAAATTCTTGACAGGCCATTTATTGCAGTGATTAAATCAACTGACATTCTCTGTGTTCATCGCCTACATTCACTCAGTAGTTTCTTCATTAAGCAGAGCAAATTCATCACAAGATGAGTCTGCAGCTCATCTATACCAAAAAGAGTAATCTCTGTCTTACAAGGATAATAACAGCAACACATAATACTTGTGATTGCAATGAAACATCCTTAACTAGCTGTTCTCTCACAGATAAATTATATTCCCTTTTATTATCTGCCTAACAATGGTGGCCTTCCACTCTAAAAAATATACTGGAGATGCAAGGTCTGTCATTTCTATCGTGGTAGTTTCTCATGATCCAGGCTTGTTTGTGACTCTAATTCAGGCATTCACCACTGAATTTCTAAAGTAAAAGAGTCTGTGATATAATTGCAATAATCAAGGTGGCCTTGGCTTCAGTTCTTAGGAAATGGAGCGGCCACCTTTGACAGACGATTCCCCACAGAGACAAGTTTAATTCTCAGCAGGGCCAACTGGTGAAGGTTTCGACAGGCATCATGATGATTCTCCACAGGGATAAGTTGAAAATTGGCAGAATAAGACTTTTGCTCGTTCACCTGTGGCTGCGTCCAAGAAACATTCAAACAGTCTCCAAATTAGATATAGGTGTCCTTGGAGATGGAGATTTCAAAAGCAACTTCCAGTCAGCAAGTTTACCTTTAAAATACATGCGCGCAATACGAAATGCAAAGTTAAGAAAATAATAAAAATAAAGGAATCATTGGAACTTCTCTAAAAGTGCAGCTCACAAACACAAACAGGATTTTACAGTCTTGCTCACAGCAGTAATGACACCACAACTTCAGCAATTTTACCTCATCTCCCTCAGGACTACAGAGTGTATTCCAGCTGACAAAACTTTCTTTCTTTAAAGCATGCAAGTCTGGTCTCCATGAACAGTATGGGATAAGTTTGCAAATTTGTGCTGCAGTTTTGAACCGTCACTCGCTGGGAACGCATGTTAGGAGTTTGGTAACATTTCTGTGATAATTTTTCATCAATTAATTCCCGAATTCAGCAAATTACACATAAATTGTAAACATTCCTGAGCCAAAACAACTGTCTACATTTGTGGAAAACCCATTTTACACCTGACATTTCCTGATTCTATCGCACATTTTTACGTTGATTTATCTTGCAAATGATCTGATTTTTGCTGGGTTACTTCCAACATCCTTTTCTTTTGGAAAGGGTTGGATGCCAGTTTCCTTACAAGTGCAAACCTGAAACTGTTACTCTCTGTCACTGTGAGTGAATTAATTTCAACCTCACGACATTATGTGTGGAATACACAGAGATTTCCCAATACTTCGCCTGTCAACCTGGAAGGGAGGAAATATTCATCACTTAACATCACTGACCAGATATAATTGCAAAACGCAACTCACAAAAACAGAAAATTCACTGAATTAACTTGTGACAAATTTAATAATATTTTGCTTTCAAACGTGAAGTGACTCCTCAAATAGTCCAATCTTCCCATAACATTCTGGGGAGTACTTTTTAAGTGCTTCATGTACAATCATGATAAACAGGAAAAGACCAACTAACCTATATCAGCTTGACCTGTGCAGCCGCTTACCCCATTGCATCAACCTGGACTTTTAGCTGCACACAGGACAGGTCTGACCCCCACAGCATTTATCCACATGGTTGCTCTACATGTCAAAATGCCTTCCTTTTTAACCCTTAAACAAAACATGTAAACAAAATGTTAGTTATCTAATGAAATAAAAAAGCTCCAGTGAGATGGCACCCGGAGTCTTGTAATCTACACTATACTTGGGGGAACTGGGGCATAAAATCACAAACAATGCCAGAGTCAAAAGAGTTGAATTAAAAGGAGAGACTGCATATTCACTTGTACAGTCTTCAGTGCAGAAAATTAAGACTAGAGCTTACTGAAATATTTAAATGATTGAAGGATTTAATAGGGAGGAGAAAAAAGGCTATATTTTCTGCAGTAAGGACAGAGGAGTGGGTTGGGATCATCTGGAACAAGGGTTTCTGGAATTAACTTCAAATTAGAGATGTGATGACGTCAGGAAGGTCTTTTCACATAAAGAGTAGTGGAAATCGAGACCTACAAAAAGGCTGCAGTGCTGAGGGTTGAGAAATAGTTAAAACTTTGTTAGCTTCTTGTTATGTAAGGCAAATGGAGGAAAGATGGGCAAAGTATCTTCTGTAAGGTTAGCCATGATCCAAATGAATGGCAGGATAAGCTTGAAGGGTTGACTGGCCGACTCATGTCCCTATATCAATTGTCCCATTACATATTGTGTTTTCATTATGAATTTCAGTGCCAGTATTAACATTCATAAACACAAAGCACAAGGATCTCAGCACTCCTGAACAGCTGCCAGCTGCATAATGCCTAACAGATAATGCGTGACATCCAAGCAGATCTTTATCTGTCAGGAGATATAGCATGGTATGTCTCTGCAAACTGTATTTGAAGCGACAGGAATGCAAGTATATTCTCCAAGGAAGGAACAATATGAAACAATCTTTCGTGAAATGAATTTTTTGGAGAGACACTGGAAGCACCTCTTCCCCCATCTCCTTTAATTAATCTGGAATATTTCAACAAACTCCACTTGCTAATTCACCTTTCTAATACAGACAGTACAATAAATCCTTCAAACCAGTACTCACCATTCTTGTCATCAACACTGAGCATTGAGAGCACATGAAAAAGGAGCACAAGGAGGTGCAAAAACACCAAAGAAAGTCAAAGTCTTTTTTTTCAGTAAAAGACTTAATTGGAAAATAGTAGTGACTGAGAAGTAACCTGTGAGGTTGGAGGATGTGTTAATAATTGACTTAATCAAAATCTAAACAAGAAATGATATAAAAAAAAACTTTTTGCAGGATTTATGTAAAGGAATTGAATGCCTTCTCATGAATTTTTAAAATCTGATTACCAAGAGAAAGGCTGTGTTCATAACTTAGATCAAAGTTGTGAATGAGTTATAGTCAGACTCCTAAGTGCAAATGAAAAACAAATTTCACCAGTATCATATCAATGTGTTTTTAAATACATGTTATTATTGCATTATATAATTTTTCTTTGACTCAGATTATCTGCTGACTGATAGCAAAATCATTATGATGATTATTTTAGTTGTATATTTCTGGTGGCTGGACAGCTGATAAAATGACAGGAATTAATATTATACTTGTGAAGCTCATTACCATGAGGAGAAGGTAAGTCACATATCATTAGCCCATTTCTCAAGAACCCCTTTATTTATTAATTCATGGGATGAGTGATCATTAGCACGACTAGTATTATCGTCCACCCCGAAGTGCCTTTGAAAAAACGGTGAGTTTCTTTCCTAAACTGCTGCAGTCCGTGTGGTGCATCCACATTGCTGATAGATGGCGACTTCTAAGTTGTCCAAAACATTGACAATGATAGAGTTCTGAGCGAGGAAAGGCAGTCGTTTTGTAGAGGAATTGCGATGGGTTGTGTCACCATGCATCTGCTGCCCTTGTTCTTGTGTGTGGCAAAGGTTGCGATTTTGTGGTAAGTGCTCTCCAAGAAGCATTGGTGGTGAGTAACTGCAGTGCAGCTTGTACAAAGCACACACTGTTTCAACAAAATTATGGTCGAAGAGGGAATAGATATATAAAATGGTGCTCGTGCTGAAAAGTAGCAAGAAGCATTTGTGCGACACAAATGCCAGGTAATGACGATCTCTGACAAGAGACAATTTAATCGTTATCCCTTGATATTCAATGGCATTATCATCACCGAATACCTCACTATCAACATCCTGGGATTACCACTGACCAGAAACTGAACATGACTAGTCTCAAGAATATAATGGCTACAATGGGAGGTCAAAGACGAGAAATCCTGTTGTGAGTGGCTCACCTCCTGATTCCATGATGCTTGTTCACTCCCCCCCCACCCCCGAAGGGAAAAAGTCTCAAATATAAGAAAAATGGAAATAAATTTTGAACATTGTTCACGAACGATGCAAATTGCAATTGTGAATTATTTTGTTTTATGTATGCAGTGGTGTAAAGACGAGCTTTAGGGCAGTCAAATCTTTCAAATATGCAAGATAAAATTGATCAAATGTGCACCAAGACATTGCTGGAAAGTAACAAATGAGCAAGGAAATTAAAATCATTTCCAGGTTTGTTCTGTGGATTATCTTGAACATGACTCTGTCTGGTAACCATGCGGTTCTTTCAATTTTATTTTTCTAATGCAATTCATAATAAAAAGTTGAATAATTACCTGTGTTTTTCAATTCAAATCCCACCCTACTCACTGCAGTGTTCAGACAGTAAAGTTTGCTATATAACAAATTCCGCTGGTCAACAATTATTCCATGTGCACAACAAACAGGTAATGCTAGTCATATCTCTATCAAGCTGTTCGTTCCATTATAAAATATGCTTAACATTATTCTCATGTGCAATGTTCCATGGTCAAAGAATCATTCAAATATGTGTTCCCAAACCTGCTCCTTTTTAAAGGGGAGACTGATACAACAACGATGAGCAAGTGGCAAGAATTATGCCACCCTTTGGCAATTAAAGTTTTTTCAGTGCGATGCAATACTCAAGTACCTTAAGTCATCTTGTTTTCATTCAATAGAGATAAAAGTCAAATGATAATGCACAATATGGAAGGGATTTTGTTTTGGGTAAACATTCACTTTCATCAAATTATAATTGAATAAATGTTTACCTCAGTTACTGCCTTTGCTGTTTGAATTTGTGTATCACTGAACATCGGAGTGCATCTGGGAAAATTAACAAACAGTGAAATTCACAACTAATCTTGGAGGAATTGGTTTGGGCGAAGTTCACAGCGCAGAATCAGATAAGTTAATTGTAGTGTTAAGTCTGTCCAAGAGAAAGGTTGCAGTAGTGAGTATAGTGGATTCTTTCTTGATTATATGTTTTTGGAGATAAGTCTCTTGATTAAACTTAAAATATAAGCCATAGCTATTAATTTAACCTGGGGCAGTGTTTGTAGAGGAATAAGACGGTGTTATTTTCTGGGTCTGGAGATTGTGAAAGAGCAAAAATGGTCTTTAATAGAGTGATATGTGCTTCTTGTCAGACGTGGGAGTTTAAAGAGAGTTTAAGGGTTACTCCGGATTATATCTGCCATAAATGCTGTTGGATGTCTATCTTATCAGATCGAGTGGATCGGTTGGAGAGACAGATAGAAGTGATGAAGAATTTGCAACAGCAACAGTGTGTGATGGATGGCAGTTATAGGAAGGGGGCAAAGTGTCAGATACAGTCACATAGATGGGTTAACTCCAGGAAGGGTGAGAGAGGTAGGCACCTAGGGCAGGAATCTTTTGTGGATGTAACCATTTCAAACAGGTATGCTGTTTTGGAAAATGTAGGGGGTAATGGATTCTCAGGGGAACGTAGCACGAACAGCCAAGTTTCTGGTATTGAGACTGGCTCTCATGTAACGAGGGGTTCGTTGGCTTTCAAGACATCAATTTTGTTCGGGGATTCTGTAGTCAGAGGTATAGACAGACGTTTCTGTGGCTAGCAGAGAAAAAGCAGAATGGTGTGTTGTTTCCCTGGTGCCAGGATCAAGGATGTCTCAAAGAGGGTGCAGAATGTTCTCACGGGGGAGAGGGGCCAGCAGGAGGTCATTGTCCACATTGGAACCAACGAGATAGGAAGGGAAAAGGTTGAGACTATGAAGGGAGATTACAGAGTTAGACAGAAATTTAAAAAGGAGGTCCTCAAGAGTAGTAATATCTGGATTATTCCCAGTGCTACGAGCTAGTGAGGGCAGGAATAGGAGGATAGAGCAGATGAATGCATGGCTGAGGAGCTGGTGTAAGGGAGAAGGATTTACATTTTTGGATCATTGGAATCTCTTTTGGGGTAGAAGTGACCTGCACAAGAAGGACGGATTGCACCTAAATTGGAAGGGGACTAATAGACTGGCAGGGAGATTTGCTAGAACTGCTCAGGAGGAGTTAAACGAGTAAGGTAGAGGGGGGGTGGGAGTTGGGACCCAGGGAGATGGTGAGGAAAGAGATCAATCTGAGACTGGTACAGTTGAGAACAGAAGTGACTGAAACAGTCCCACTTAATTGATTAGTAGGACTAATAAAATTAAACTGCATTTATTTCAATGCAAGGGGCCCAACAGGGAAAGCAGGTGAACTCAGGGCATGGTTAGGAACATGGGACTGGGATATCATAGCAATTACAGAAACATGGCTCAGGGATGGGCAGGACTGGCAGCTGAATGTTCCAGGATACAAATGCTGCAGGAAGGACAGAAAGGGAGAATTGAGAGGAGGGGGAGTGGCATTTTTGATGAGGGATAGCATTACAGCTGTGCTGAGGGAGGGTATTCCCAGAAATACATCCAGGAAAGTTATTTGGGTGGAACTGAGAAATAAGAAAGGGATGATCATCTTATTGGGATTGTACTATAGACCCCCTAATAGTCAGAGGGAAATTGAGAAACAAACTTGTAAGGAGATCTCAGCTATCTGTAAGAATAATAGGGTAGTTATGGTAGGGGATTTTAACTTTCCAAACATCGACTGGAACTGCCATTGTGTTAAAGGTTTAGATGGAGAGGAATTTCTTAAGTGTGTACAAGACAATTTTCTGATTTAGTATGTGGATGTACCTACTAGAGAAGGTGCAAAACTTGACCTACTCTTGGGAAATAAGGCAGGGCAGGTGACTGAGGTGTCAGTGGGGGAGCACTTTGGGGCCAGTGACCATAATTCTATTCGTTTTAAAATAGTGATGGAAAAGGATAGACCAGATCTAAAAGTTGAAGTCCTAAATTGGAGAAAGGCCAATTTTGACGGTATTAGGCAAGAACTTTCAAAAGCTGATTAGAGGCAGATGTTCTCAAGTAAAGGGACGGCTGGAAAATGGGAAGCCTTCAGAAATGAGATAACAAGAATCCAGAGAAAGTATATTCCTGTCAGGGTGAAAGGGAAGGCTGGTAGGTATAGGGAATGCTGGATGACTAAAGAAATTGAGGGTTCGGTCAAGAAAAGGAAGGAAGCATATGTCAGGTATAGACAGGATAGATCGAGTGAATCCTGAGAAGAGTATAAAGGAAGTAGGAGGATACTTAAGTAGGAAATCAGGAGGGCAAAAAGGGGACATGAGATAACTTTGGCAAATAGAGTTAAGGAGAATCCAAAGGGTTTTCACAAATATATTAAGGACAAAAGGGTAACGAGGGAGAGAATAGGGCCCCTCAAAGATCAGCAAGGCGGCCTTTGTGTGGAGCCACAGAAAATGGCAGAGATACTAAATGAATATTTTGTATCAGTATTTACTGTGGAAAAGGATATGGAAGATATAGACTGTAGGGAAATAGATGGTGACATCTTGCAAAATGTCCAGATTACAGAGGAAGAAGTGCCAGATGTCTTGAAACGGTTAAAAGTGGATAAATCCCCAGGACCTGATCAGGTGTACCCGAGAACTCTGTGGGAAGCAAGAGAAGTGATTGCTGGGCCTCTTGCTGAGATATTTGTATCATCGATAGTCACAGGTGAGGTGCCGGAAGACTGGAGGTTGGCTAACGTGATGCCACTGTTTAAGAAGGGCAGTAAAGATAAGCCAGGGAACTATAGATCGGTGAGCCTGACCTTGGTGGTGGCAAGTTGTTGGAGGGAATCCTGAGGGATAGGATGTACATGTATTTGGAAAGGCAAGGACTGATTCAGGATAGTCAACATGGCTTTGTGCGTGGGAAATCATGTCTCACAAACTTGATTGAGTTTTTTGAAGTAACAAAGATTGATGAGGGCAGAGCAGTAGATGTGATCTATATGGACTTCAGTAGGGTGTTTGACAAGGTTCCCCATGGGAGACTGATTAGCAAGGTTAGATCTCATGGAATACACGGAGAACTAGCCATTTGGATACAGAACTGGCTGAAAGGTAGAAGACAGAGGGTGGTGGTGGAGGGTTGTTTTTCAGACTGGAGGCCTCTGACCAGTGGAGTGCCACAAGGATCGGTGGTGGGCCCTCTATTTTTTGTCATTTACATAAATGATTTGGATGTGAGCATAAGAGGTACAGTTAGTAAGTTTGCAGATGATGCCAAAATTGCAGGTGTAGTTGACAGTGAAGAGGGTTACCTCAGATTACAACAGGATCTGGACCAGATGGGCCAATGGGCTGAGAAGTGGCAGATGGACTTTAATTCAGATAAATGCGAGGTGCTGCATTTTGGGAAAGCAAATCTTAGCAGGACTTGTACACTTAATGGTAAGGTCCTAGGGAGTGTTGCTGAACAAAGAGACTTTGGAGTGCAGGTTCATAGCTCCTTGAAAGTGGAATCGCAGGTCAATAGGATAGTGAAGAGGGCCTTTGGTATGCTTTCCTTTATTGGTCAGAGTATCGAGTACAGGAGTTGGGAGGTCATGTTGCGGCTGTACAAGACATCGGTTAGGCCACTGTTGGAATATTGCATGCAATTCTGGTCTCCTTCCTATCGGAAAGATGTTGTGAAACTTGAAAGGGTTCAGAAAAGATTTACAAGGATGATGCCAGGGTTGGAGGATCTGAGCTACAGGGAGAGGCTGAACAGGGTGGGGCTGTTTTACCTGGAGGCTGAGGGGTGAACTTATAGAGGTTTATAAAATCATGAGGGGCATGGATAGGATAAATAGACAAAGTCTTTTTCCTGGGGTCGGGGAATCCAGAACTAGAGGGCATAGGTTAAGGGTGAGAGGGGAAAGATATAAAAGAGACCTTAGGGGCAACTTTTTCAAGCAGAGGGTGGTACGTGTATGGAATGAGCTGCTAGAGGAAGTGGTGGAGGCTGGTACAAGTGCAACATTTAAGAGGCATTTTGATGGGTATATGAATAGGAAGTGTTCGGAGGGATATGGGCCGGGTGCTGGCAGGTGGGAATAGATTGGGTTGGGATATCTGGTCAGTGTGGACGGGTTGGACTGAAGGGTCTGTTTCCATGCTGTACATCTCTATGACTCTATGACTCTATCACTAGCCTGACATAGCCTGTGCGTGATTGCATTTCAAGTGTTCATTGATACAGTTTTGAATGATGTGAGGATTCCTGCTTCTACCACTTTTCTTAGACATCCATAAACCTCCGGGTGAAAAAAAAACATTCCTTACATCCCTTCTAAAGTTCTTGCTTAAAACTATGCCCTGAGTTATTAACCCCTCTAATAAGGGAAAAACTTTCCTTCTATCCTACCTATGCCCCTCAGAACTTGGTATATCTCAAATAGCTCCCTCGTCAGCTTAAATTCTTGATCCTGAGAGCTTGATTGCTTCTTCTCTGATTAAATATGCAACTGAGCTTCAACTTTCTTATCTCCACATAATCCCTTCAGGGTTGTAACCAAACCCTTTTGGTTTGGAATTTTCAAACACAACCACTGAGGTAACTTATTCCCTAATGGTTTTGCCCCTTTCACCAGGAGGAATGCTTCTTCCACCTGACCCCAGCCAAGTCTCTGGTGAAATGCCTGAAAAGATTTTCCAATATCAGTCCTTGCTTCTTCCAAAACAAAAGCAATCAAAAGTTTTTCAATGTTTGCTTTATTCAATACCAAACTCTCAGATAATGAACAAATGCCAAATTCAACTTCAGAAGGGTTCCCAGTCAGTTGCTCTCTAACAAAACTGGTTCAATATCATGGTTCCAAAAAGACTAACAGGTTAATCATGAAACTCTTCATAAGCACAGACCAAAAACTGACATTTCACTTGTTCAAAACTCAGACTTTAAATAATTATTAATACAAATCACTAACCTGATGTCATGTGACTTAATTTGGAGATCTAACCCTGACATGATAACTCCTGTACTTCTACAAAAGTCCATGAAAAGTAATTAACTTACTTCTGTACATGTTCTGTGAAACTCAGGTAAGTTGAGACCTCATTATTCAAGTTGAACTTATAGAACAGTATGCAGATTATCTCAGTCACATTTGCACACATACAATATTATCCACAACTTCATATCGTAACTGATAAAAGTTATTTCCAATGGAACATTTCTCTTACTTTCAATCTTAATTTGCACTTATTATTCATTCCAGGAACAATGAAGCCCTCAACGGAAACATATCTGTGTGGAGAAAGTACAATTTTCTGAAATCTGGGGCTCCAGTTTCAGACTGAAATGATAAAGAATTTCTTATCTCAGAGGGTTTTGAGTCTTTGGAACTCTTTGCCACAGACAGCTGTGAGGTCAGAGTCCTTGTGCACAGTTAAGGCTATGATACATAGATCCAGTCAGGGCATCAAGGGTTTTGGGGAAAGAGTTGGAAAGTGGGTGTAAAGAGTGTTGGATCAGCAGTGAACCTATTACATGGCAGTGCAGGCTTCAGGGGCTGAACAGCCCATTGCTGTTCATGTTTCTTGCAATCTTCTGTTATTTTCTTCAGTATTCCAACTACCCCATAGATAACTGGAATATAGGACACAGAGTTCGACTGATTAACAAAAAAAATTTACTTTTCTGAAGGTCAGGCACAACTCCATCCTCTGCTGCTACTCGAAAGGCCTGAGGACACAATCACATTGCCAAATTAAAGAAAACCCTAAGGCTTTCAATCGACATGTCAGGAATAAAAGAATGACAAGAATAAGATTAGGGCCATTCAAGGACAGTAGTGGAAAGGTGTGCGTGACATCAGCGGAGATGGGGAAGCATTAAATAAATACTTTTTGTCAGTATTCTCACGAGAAAAAGACAATGTGGTCGAGGAGAGTACTGAGAAACAGGCTACTAGACAGATGGGATTGAGGTGCATAAGGAGGAGGTGTTAGCAATTCTGCAAAGTTTAAAAATATAGAAGTCCTCTGGGCTGAATGGGCTTTATCCTCGGATTCTCTGGGAAGCCTGGGTGGAGACTGCCGAGCTTTTAACTTTGATCTTTATGTCATCATTGTCTATTGGAATAGTGCCAGAAGACTGAAGGATTGCAAATATTGTTCCCTTGTTCAAGAAAGGGAGTAGAGACAACCCTTGTAAATTTAGATCTGTGAGCCTTACTTTGGTTGTGGGTAAAGTGCTGAAAAGGGTTATAAGAGACAGGATTTATAATCTCTTGAAAGGAATAAGTTGATTAAGGATAGTCAATACAGTTTTGTGAAGGGTAGGGCATGTGTCACAAACCTTGTTGAGTTCTTTGAAAAGGTGACCAAACAGGTGGATGAAGCAAAAACGGTTGTTGTGGTGTATTTGGATTTCAGTAAGGCATTTGATAAGATTCCCCACGGTAGGTTATTGCACAAAATACGGAGGCATCGGATTGAGGGTGATTTAGCATTTTGGATCAAAAATTGGCTAGCTGAAAAATGACAGAGGGTAGTGGTTGATGGGAAATGTTCATCCTGGAGTTCAGTTAATAGTGGTGTACCACAAGGATCTGCTTTGGGTCCACTGCTGTTTGTCATTTCTATAAATGACCTGGATGAGGCCATAGCAGGATGGGTTCGTAAATTTGTGGATGACACTAAGGCCGGTACAGTTGTGGATAACGACGAAGGATGTTGCAGCTTACAGAGGGACTTGGATAAGCTGCAGAACTGGGCTGAGAAGTAGCAAATGGAGTTTAATGTGGAAAAGTGTGAGGTGATTCACTTTGGAAGGAGTAACAGGAATGCAGAGTACTGAGCAAATGGTAAGATTCTTGGTAATGTAGATGAGCAGAGAGATCCAGGCAGGCAGATCCTTGAAAGTTGCCACCCAGGTTGATCGGGTTGTTAAGAAGACATACGGTGTGTTACTTTTTATTGGTAGATGGACTGAGTTTTGGAACCATGAGATCATGCTACACCGAGACAAAACTCTGGTGTGGCCACATTTGGAGTATTGCATACAGTTCTGGTCACCTTATTACAAGAAGGATGTGGAAGCTTTGGAAAGGGTTCAGAGGAGATTTAGTTGGATGTTGCCTGGTATGGAGGGAAGGTCTTATGAGGAAAGGCTGAAGGACTTGACAGAAGAAGGTTCAGAGGCAACTTAATTGAGACATATAAGATAATCAAAGGGATAGACAACCTTTTTCCTTGGATGGCGATGGCTAGCACAAAGGAACATAGCTTTAAATTGAGGGGTGATGGATATAGAACAGATGTCAGAGGTAGTTTCTTTACTCAGATAGTAGGAGGGACGTGGAACGCACTGCTTGCAACAGTAGTAGACTCGCCAACTTTAAGGGCATTTAAATAGTCATTAGGTAAGCATATGGATGAGAATTGAATAGTATAGGTTAGATGGGCTTCAGATTGGTTCCACAGGTCGGTGCAGAATGTTCAATGTTCTACTTAATGCGCTGCCATAGAAGTTTGGGGTGCCATCAACATAACATAACAGTTCAAATGCCAGCTTTCCAATTGCAGTCATGTTGGAACTGAGCTGTCCAGACTTTTATGAACATCCGATCAGAACAGTAAAACACATTTGTACATGCAACTATGAGATTTGCGTAGAACTGCACAATAATATTTTGAATTGGCGAGGAAGATATAAATGAAAGACAGTCACTGTTAAAATCAAACACCTGGGAAAAGAAAATCTTTATAGTCTTACCGAAGGATTTTGTTTCCTGTTTATTCAGTGAGATTATTCTATCATCTGGCTGCTCATAAAGGAAGAATTGGTAGCGGTGGTACCCTGTGCCAGATGGTGGGGTGGGTGGCCTGTACTCTGTATTGCAATGAAACAAAATTAAAGTCATAAATACGAACATTTTCACATTAAGGGGACCTTTACTGAGATAGCAATCACAGAACATTTTTTTAAAATTAGATATGTTTATCAAAAATTTCAAGTCTTTCAAATTTATACAACATTTACCCTCACTGTCTGTAGTTAAGCAGCATAAAAGTTAGAGTAAGTGGCACAGAATTTTTAAATAGATACATCCTGATATAACCACACATATTGAACACAAAAGCAAAACAAAATCAGATCTGAATATTGGAGTGTGAAAGAAAACTGTACATGTTGCTAAGTACCAGAATTTGGCTGTTAAGCTTGGCTGCAGATGTCAGCAGAGTTCAAAGGAAAGTGAAATAGTTCTGTGGTTCAGAGTCACTTGAAGATATGCAGAAAGCTAGGAGTTAGAGAGAGTACAAGAGCAGGGAAAAGTAGTCAATTGGATGAACTCAGGGTGAGGAAGAAAAAAATCCAGTCTGAATCAGGGTTCATGTTTTGAATCCATGCAGGGTGCTTAAAAAGACGGGTGAGTTGTAGGTGCAGACTGGTGGATGGAAATATGGTATTGGAGCTGTAACAGTGACCAAGATCTCATGATGACAGGACTGGGTGTTAAATATTCCTGGCAATAAGGTTCAGGAAAGAAAAGAAAAAAAAGAGACGATTGGTGATTGAGGAAAGTATTGTAGTGTTGCGGAGACATCATATCCCATAGAGGCTAAAGATAGAATGTATTTCATTCGAACTATGTGTCATTACATTGCTTGCCATAGTCTGTGGCCACAAATGAGTGAGAAAAGTGGAGTTCCAGGTAGTACTAAGTGAGCAGAAGGCTACAGAAAGACTGGACAGGCTGGTAGAGTGGGCAAAAAGTTGGCAGATGGAATACTACGTAGGAAAGTGTGAGATTATACACTTTGGTAGAAATAGAGGTGTAGACTGTTTTCTAAACGGGGAAAGGCTTCAGAAACCTGAACTCAAGGAGACTTCGGAGTTCAGGATTCTCTTAAGGTTAACATGCAGGTTCAGTTGTCATAGTCAAAAAGTATAGCACTGGAAAAGCACAGCAGGTCAGGCAGCAACTGAGGAGCGGAGAGTTGATGTTTATCAGGAATATGGGAGTGGGGAAGAGGGCTAAGAAATAAATAGGGGTGTGGGGGTAGGTTGGAGAGAAGGTAGGTGGGATGGTGAAAGGTGGATGCAGGTCGGAAATGATTGTGATTTCTCGGTGGGGAGGGTGGAACGGATGGGGGGGAAGGAAGACAGATAGGCAGGACAATTCAGGAGGGCAGTGCCGAGTGGAGGGGTGGATCTGGAGTGAGGTGGAGAAAGGGAAATTAGTGAAGTCGATGTTGATACTGTTTGGTTGAAGGGACTTAAGGTGGAAGTTGGGATGTTCTTCCTTCAGGCATCGGGTGGCTCGAATTTGACGGTGGAGGAGGCCCAGGAATTGCATGTCATTGGTGGAGTGGGAGGACAAGTTAAAGTGGTTGGCCATAGTAGGTGGGATTGTTTGGTGTGTGTTTCCCAGAGATGCTCTCTGAAACATTCCACGAGTTGGCGACCTGTCTCCCCGATGTAGAGGAGACTACATTTAGAGCAATGGACTCAGTCGATGAGGTGGGTACATGTGCAGGAAAGTCTTTGCCGGTGTGAAAAGATCCTTTGGGGGCTTGGACGAAGGTGAGGGGGGGGAGGTGTTGGTGCAGGTTTTTACACGTCTTGCGGCAACATGGGAAGTTGACAGGAGTGGAGAGTGGAGGGTGGGTTGATGGGGGGGCGTGAACCTAACAAGGTCGTGGCGGGGGGGGAATGGTCTCTGTGGAACGCAGATAGGGGTGGGTCGGGAAATATGTTGTCAGTGGTGGGGTCTGATTGTAGGTTGCAGAAATGGTGGAGGATAATGCACTGTATGTGGAGTTTAGTGGGATGGAAGGTAAGGACCGGGATCCTATCCTTCTTGCAGTTTGAGGGGTGGGGTCCAAAGGCAGAGGTACAGGAAGTAGGGGAGGTGCACTGGAGGGCAGTGTTGATCAGGTGGGAGGGGAAATTGTGATCCTTGAAATAGGAGGGCTCCTGGGATGTCCAGGAGTGGAACTGCTCCTCCTGGGGGCAGATATGGCAGATGCAGAGGAATTAGGAGTAAGGGTTAGCATTTTTGCAGGAGGCAGGGTGGAATGAGGTGTAGTCCAGGTAGCTGTGGGATTTGGTGGGTTTGAAGTGGATGTCCATGTTGAGTCCGTTCATGGAGATGGAGACAGACAGGTCCAGGAAAGGGAGGGAAATGTCCAAGATGGTCCAGGTGAACTTAAGGTGAGGGTGGAAAGTGTTGGTGAAGTTGATGAACTGTTCAAACGAGATGGCGCCGATACAATTATCAATGTAGTGAAGGAAGAGCTGGGGGATGGTGCCAGAGTAACTGTGGAAGATGGACTGTCCCACATATCAGACAAAGAGGCAGGCATAGCTGGGGCCCATGCATGTGCCCATGGCTACCCCTTTGGTCTGAAGGAAATGGGAGTATTCGAAGGAGAAGTTGCTCCGGGTGAGGACCAGTTCCGCAAATCAAATGAGTTTGTTGATGGAGGGGTACTGATTGGATTGGTGGGAGAGGAAGAAACAGAGGGCTTGGAGCCCTTTGCCATGGCGGATGGACGTGCAGAGATCAGATGTCCATGGTGAAGATGAGGTGTTGAGGGCCAGGAAACAAAAGTCATGGAGGAGGTAGAGGGCGTGGGTGGTGTCCCAAATGTATGTGGGAGGTCCTGGACCAAGGGGGACCAGATGGTGTCCAGCTATGAGGAGATAATTTGAGTGGGGCAGGAGCACTAGGAGAAGATAGGTTGACCAGGGCAGTCAGGAGCGGAGGGAGTGGGGGCCTGCGCTTTGCAAGGGTGACAGCTTGGAGTGAGTGAAGGACTGGCAGTTGGCAATTAAGAAGGCCTCATTTCAAGAGGGCTAGATTACAAGAGTAGAGATATGCTGATGAGGCTGTATAAGGCTCTCCTCAGAATGTATTTGGAATATTATTCACAATTGTGGGCCCCATATCTCAAGAAGGATGTGCTGGCATTGGAGAGGGTCCAAAGGATGTTGATCAGAATGATCCTAGCAATGAAGGACTTCTTATACGAGAAGCAGTTGAGCACTCTGAGTCTGTACTTGATGGAGTTCAGAAGGATGAAGGGTATCTGATTGAAAGTGACTGATTACAGAGAGGCCTGGATAGCATGGATGTGAACAAGATGTGACCAGCAGTAGGAGAGACTAGGACCCGAGGGCACAGCCTCAGAATGAAGGGATGACCCTTTAGAACTGAGATGAGGGGGGAATTTTGTCAGCCAGAGGGTGGTGAATTTGTGGAACCTATTGCTGTTGAAGACTGTGCAGACCAATTCATTGAGTGTATTTAAGACAGAGATCAATAGATTCTTGGTTAGTGAGGAGATCAAAGTAACAAGGGAAAAGCAGGAGAATGATACTGAGAAACTTATCAGTCATGATCAAATAGCAGAGCAGACTCAATGGCCAAATGGTCCAATTCTGCTCTGATATCTTGTGGTCTGATGGAAATATGTTGAGAAATAAATTTCAAAGCAAATTACAGAGTTGCAAGAATTATACAGTCGTCATAACTCGGTGACTGAACTGTCTCAGTATTGTCTCAGATATGAGTTGTCTAAAGGATGGAGATGGGGAAGAACTCCTGGAATGTGTTCAGAATAATTAACTGACCACTATTTACAACTTCCTTCTCGAACCAATCTTCTACCTTTCCTTCTATCATAGTAGTCTGATAAAACTCCCAATTGAGATTTACAAAACAACACTTCTGATCTCAAAACCAGGCAACTGTAGGTTTTTGTCTTCAGATCTTACTGTGTCTTCTTTTCTCCTTGTTAGGGACTTCTGTGTCACAGGCTCCTGATTGAAAAGGTACTGTTGAGAGAGATTTTTTTTCAAGCAATCTTGTACATATCAGGCTTGGCAAATCTCCTCTTAATTGTTCAATGTTTCCCGGTCTTGCATCCGAGAGCATCGGATTGTGCCACTGGCTTTTAAGATTGTCAATATTCTCAATTCAAACTTGATTGGAAATTGGTATTTTTATCGGGTTATAATTTAAACTGATTGGCTGAATTCAAATTTGTTTTTGTCTCCAGGCAACGAACTACGAGTTGTTCAACTCAGTGTTACATACTTTGTTGCTTTATTGAGAACACTTGGTGCTGTGACTGGTAGTTCTGCTGCTTTTAACTCTCTTAAAGGTACACCTACATCTTCATAACGGGACGCATACTATTCTTGGGAATGAGGTCAGTTAAGTGGATCAAATATTCAGCTGGAGACCATTTTAGGTACATTAATCACTATATCATGAGATTTAAGATGGTGATGGAAAAGGACAAAGAATATTTCAGAGAAAAGCTAATTAACTTGGTCAAATCCAACTTCAAAGGGGAAGAACAGATCTGGACTGTTGTGATGAACACAGCTGGTATTGGACAAGTCAGATCCTTGAATGAAATCTGGCTCAATTGACGACAGTTCTTTTTAATTAACCTGGTGGTCAGCCATGAAACACAGTGACACAGGATCCAGAGTTTCTTGAACAACAGATCATTAATTAATTACCGAAAGTTGAAAATAAAAAAACAACATGTTTTCTGGATATAGAAAAGACTTTGGAAAAGTCTTTAAAACATGCAGCATTACAAGGTTTTCAATCTATTTCCAAACACAATCATTGACAGAGATTCAAATTCAGAGTATTCACTTCCAATTTTTCAGCTCCCTTGGGTTCTACTTAACTACGCTTGACAGTTTCTTTACCATGGACTGTGGAGACAATTCAATGAATCGTTTGCACATCTGCCGACATGAACATTTCCATAGCTCAAACAGACTGAGCTATCTCAGTTCTACTTACATGTCGATTTCTAATCAAACTCTCCTGGTTTGGACGATTCATAAAATTTTTCTGCCAAACTGTCCGACATGCCAATGAAGAAAGAAAACTAGATTTGTTTCTCACTCATGTTAGGCATTCTCAAAACCACTCTGAAAACATTTATAGAATTGTTGAATTGTACGGTAAAGGCCTTTTGCATATCAAGTTTACACCAGCAAAAACTACACTGAATCTAATCCAAATCTACACTCATTACACTTTACAGCCCTTGGCCATCAGCTTCATACCAAGAATCATCCAAATAAAAATAAAATTATGAACATCTCATCAAACTTTAGTCGTAAGGGATCTATCAAAATAAAACTTTGGGTCAAACTTCATCAATAGTTACACGGACAAATGTGGGTTAGTTAAGGAGAGGTAGCACAGACTCATACAGAGACAAGCTGTTTCACTAATTTGGAGTTCTTTGAAGAGGTATCATAAGACCACAAAACATAGCAGCAGAAATGAGGCCATGTGGCCTAGTGACTCTGCTCCACCATTCAATCAAGGCTGATAGGTTTCTCAACCCCATTCTCCTGCTGTCTCCTCATTACCTTTAATTCCCTTGGCAATCAAGAACTTATCGATCTCAGTTTTAAACATGCTCAATGACCTGGCCCCCACAGCCTTCTGTGGCAATGAATTCCACAGATTCATCACTCTCTGGCTGAAGAAGTTTCTCCTAACCTCTGTTCTGAAAGGTCTTCCCTTTACTCTAAGGCTGTGCCCTCAGGTCCTAGTCTCTCCTACCAATGGAAACATATTCCCACCATTCACTCTGTCCAGGCCATTCAGTATTCTCTAAGTTTCAATTAGATCGCCCCTCATCCTTTGAAACCAAGAGTATAGTCCCAGAGTCCTCAAATATTCCTAATATATTCAGGCTTTCATTCCCGGGATCATTCTCCTCTGGACCTGCTCCAGGGCCAATACATCTTCCCTAAGGCATGGGGCCCAAACTTGCTCACAATACTCTAAATGTGGTCTGATCAGACCCTTATAGAGCCTCAGAAGTACATCCCTGCTTTTATATTTTTGTCATCTCGAGATGAAAGACAACACTGCGTTTGCCTTTCTAACTACCGACTCAACCTGCACGATTACCTTAAGAGAATCCTGGACGAGGACTCCCAAGTCCCTTTGCACTTCAAGTCTCTAAATTTTACCACCATTTAGAAAATAGTCTACGCCTCTATTCTGTCAGAGTAGGTTGATGACAACAGTGCCATTGATGTAGTATTTACAGAATTCCAAAAGACATCAGAGACAGTGCCACACAATAAACCGGTAAGCCAAGTTACAGCTCATGAAATAAAAAGGACAGTAGCAATATAAATATGGATTTAACTAAGTGACAGGAAACAAAGTTGTAGTTGATGGATAGTTTTGGTTTCATCTGAATGGAAATTTTCATGTTAATGATATGAGGCGTGGGAATGCTTGAATTGTGAGGAGGATAGTGTTCAGCTCTGGTTTCCCTGTTATAGAAAGGATATTATTAAGCTGGAGAGGGTTCAGATGAGATTTAACAGGATGATTGCGAGGAATGGAGGGTTTTAATTATAAGGAGAGTCTGGCTAGGCTCAGACTTTTTTCACTGGAATAGTGGAAGTTGAGTCGTGAGCTTATAGAGGTTTATAAAATAATGATGAGTATCAGTCAGATGAATGGCAGGTATCTTTTCTCTCAGGTGGGGGATTTCCAGACAAGGGGGCATATTTTTTATGGAGAAAGGAGAAAGATTTTAAAAAGACATGACGGTCACTTTCTTTACACAGAAAGTGGTTTGTGTGTGGAGTGAATTTCCAGAGGAAGTGGTGGATGCGAGTACAGTTACAACATTTAAAAGACATTTGAATAAGTAGATGAACAAGAAATGTTTGGAAATATACAGGCCAAGAGCAGGCAAGTGGGACTCGTTATGTTTTGGATAATGGTCGGCATGGACTGGTTAGACCAAAGGATCTATTTCCGTGCAGTATGACTCCATGAGTGTAAGTAGAGGAAATGAACAGACGGGTAGCAGATAAAGTTCAATGCATAGAAATTGGCATTGATTCATTTTGATAAAGAAGACATGGAGAAATGGCATAGGGTACAAGTCTAAACAGGGAGCAGATGCAGACTGATGAGTATTTTGCATCAGTGTTTACTGTGCAGAAGGACATGGAAGATACAGAATGTGGGGAAATAGACAGTGGCATCTTGAAAAATTTCTATATTACAGAGGAGGAAGTGCTGGATGTCTTGAAGTGCATAAAGGTGAATAAGTCCCGAGGACCTGATCAGATGTACCCCAGAACTCTGTGGGAAGCGAGGGAAGTGATTGCTGGGCCTCTTGCTGAGATATGTGTATCATCGAGAGTCACAGGTGAGGTGCTGGAAGAACGGAGGTTGGCAAATGTGGTGCCACTGTTTCAGAAAAATGGTAAGGACAAGCCAAGGAACCATAGACCAGTGAGCCTAATGTCGGTGGTGAGCAAGTTGTTGGAGGGAATCCTGAGGGACAGGATGTACATGTATTTGGAAAGACAAGGACTGATTAGGGATAGTCAACATGGCTTTGTGAGTGGGAAATCATGTCTCACAAACTTGATTGAGTTTTTTGAAGAAGTAACAAAGAGATTGATGAGGGCAGAGCAGTAGATGTGATCTATATGGACTTCAGTCAGGCGTTCAACAAGGTTCCTCATGGGAAACTGGTAAGCAAGGTTAGATCTCATGGAATACAGGGAGAACTCGCCTTTTGGATACAGAACTGGCTCAAAGATAGAAGACAAGGGTGTGGTGGAGGGTGGTTTGCACTGGAGGCCTGTGACCAGTAAAGTGCCACAGAATTGGTGCCGGGTCCTCTACTTTTCATCATTTATATAAATGATTGGGATATGAACATCGGAGGTCTAGTGAGTAAGTTTGCAGATGACACCAAAATTGGAGGTGTCGTGCACAACGATTAAGGTTACCTCAGATTACAACGGGATCTTGATCAGATGGGCCAATGGGCTTAACAGTCGCAGATGGAGTTTAATTTAGATAAATGTGAGGTGCTGCATTTTGAGAAAGCAAATCTGAGCAGGACTTAAACACTGAATGGTAAGGTCCTAGGGAGTGTTGCTGAATAAAGAGACCTTGGAGTACAGGTTCACAGCTCCTTGAAAGTAGAGTTGCAGGTAGATCGTTAAGAAGGCATTTGGTATGCTTTCATTTATTGGTAAGACTATTGTATACAGTAGCTGGGAGATCATGTTGTGGCTGTACAGGACATTGGTGAGGCCACCTTTGGAATATTGCATGCAATTCTGATCTCCTTCCTATTGAAAAGATGTTGTGAAACCTGAAAGGGTTCAGAAAAGATTTACAAGGATGTTGCCAGGGTTGGAGGACTTGAAAGAGGCTAAATAGGCTGGGACAAATCAAGATTTTTTTTGCTTCAGAGAAGGTTCAGAGGAGATTTGAGGAAGATGTCAAAATCATAAGAGATCTGGACAGATAGAAAAAGTTCCCACTTGTAAAGAATTGAGAATGAGAGAGAGCACAGGTTCAAACGAAATAGAAAAGGAAGCAAAAGCAACACTAAGTAAAATGTTTTTACACAGCAAATGTTCAAAGTCTGGCATGCAGTACTGGAGAGTGTGATGGAATGATGTTCCATCAAGACATTCAAAAGGGAATTTAACAGCTCCCTGAAAAGCAAGGAAGTACAAGGTTATGGTGAGAAGTGAGACCAGGCGAAATGCAAATTTGGACAACGTGTACAGACACTATGAGTCAAAGGGCCTAACTTTTGCACTGTAACAATTCTATGATTCTGTGCGAAAGATCACTATGGCTCGAAAAAGGATTGGAAAATTCAAAGTTGGACAAACACTGAGGTCTAGGCAGTGGAAAACTACAAGTATCTTGGCTGAATGATAAACACCAAAGTTATATTCAAGAATGAAATCTTGGTAAAATTAGCTGGTACAAGAGGTGTGTTGAGAGGCCTACATCATGTCTGAAAATCTGAGAACATCACCATGAAAATGAATAAAAACATCCATTACAGTCTCTGGTATGGAGTGTTGCGCTCTATAAATGCAAGAATTGGGACTCTGAAGTGCTAGGTTGAAAAGGTAACAGCCTTTCAAGTGTGGGCAGTGCGGAAGATGCTTGGAATCACCTGAAGAGAAGAACAAACGAGTGAGTTAGATTAAGTTCTGAAAACCAAAGGATTGCTGAGAAATTGAAAGAAAGCCAAGCACAAATATGGAAGCAAAGATCCAACAGTCTTGTCTTGTCCCAGCAACAAGTGAATGAAAAATTAAGGACATTAACAGATGATGTAAGAAAAATCAATTGGGTGGATGACATTGAGAAATGAACTGAGGGTGATTTGAAGAAAGCCAAAGAAGAAGCAAGACAATGTCAAACATCATGCCAAATGTCTCAAATAAACACCATGATAATGTGGAAGTTTTTAGAACTTAGCATACTGCTGCATGATGGAACACTTGATCAAAGTAAAAGGTATCTTGGCCCTCAGCTGTAGGGGGAAAAATAACGCTTGAGATAAAGACTGAGGTTTTGTAATTATAGTTTGATGAAATATAGGGAGTGTATGTAAACCTTGTTAGTTTTTAAGCAACATTGAGAACGAAAGGAGTAACTGCTTTGTGTTTATCATTATTTTGAATTATTGTATTCAACATTCCTTGGGTGTGCAGTGAAATAAAAGTTGTCTGTATGATTGTTTCAATCTCAGCTGAATGTTCTGCTCGAGAGAGTGCTGTGAGACAGTGAGGACTGCAGCAGCCCCTTTGTGAATTCACGAAAAATAAAGCTTCTTGAAACAAGTCTTGAAGTCTCAGACTAAGTAATTTTCTCAACAGATAAAATCTGATAAAACAGAAATAAAAATTATTTTCCTTATCCTGAACTCTGACCTCTACTTCTATTCCAAAACCACTGCACCAAGATGATGCTAATGGTGTTCAGGGAATGTTTGCTTCTGGTCTAACACTGTCCAGACAACTGGCATTTCTGAATTGCAGACTTCCAAACTGCAGGCATTACAGTGTGATAACAAGTCTTCTGGAGAAATAAAATTATACATGTTGTTCCTGGCCTTTACATTAATTGGTTAAATCAGGAGCATAACAGACATTCATAACAAGACTATAGTTTCCTAAAAAAGATATAAAGTGTTGTTTCTCAAAATGCTAGTTTTTTACTGCAGAAGTTACATTATAGAAAAGCACCATATGGTCAAAGCATTCCTTGTCTGTATTGAGGCTCCCTCGGAGTGCAGTTCAAAGGACATTATCTCACCCGTTTGCTGTATTTCTTTTGTAACTTTGTCCATTTATCTGATCTTGATTGACATTGCAGTTTCTGTCCAAATCACTAACCCTGGAACGAAACTCCACAACTTCACAGCTCCTGTATTTTGAATTTCTTCCATTTAATCTTCTTCTGCGGGTGTTATAGCACATATTTAGAATGAAACAGTCATCAGAAATTGAATACTCTTTGATAAATGGCAGATTCTGGATTCCTTGGAATTTTTTTTTACTGTCGAGGAGACTCAATTTTGTGGCTTCATGGAAGATTTGCCACTCACTTTGACAGGTACAGCTACAACATTCAAGTCCATCCTGTGTAGAACAGACTATCTGATCAGCCAGCCAGCTGATTATGACATTTACCAGTGCATTGTTGCTCCAGTATCTCCATGCGATTGAAAGCACTGCAATGACTCATCAAGATTATTTAACAGGACCCTCCAGTCTCCAGACCTCCACCAACCATTAAGGAGGACAAATGGGGGGATCGAAGATGGCAGCGATTTGAGAAGATCACACTGCAGAGCTTTGCATCGCAGCAGGAGCAGGACGGTCCTTTAACGCATGCAACCCAGGTCATCAGGATTTCTTGGGGCGTTGGAAAGATTGTGGAGCCCCAAGAAACATTTAAAAATTAAATTACCTGTATTTTCAGCTGTCCAGAAATGCCTAAAAAGGGAGGAGGAGCATCTGAGGCCAGGCCTGCAGCTCAGCCTCCAGGACCTAGTGAACCAGCTCTCGAAATCTCGCAAGATGTTGGGTTAACAGATTGAAGAGAATCCAGTCTCTCTCATGCTGCAGAAGCATGAGCAGCAGCTGGGAGACCTGGAGAAGAGGATGGATGAGGTGGAGCACAGTGTCACAGTGGTGGAAGCTGATGCTAGTTCATTCAAGGAAGAGATCCAAGCCCTGAAGACGCAGGTTCGTAATTTGCGTGACCAAGTGGATGATCTTGAAAACATGGGCAGGAGAAAAAACATTCGGATCATCGGTCTGTCTGAGGGTAAGGAAAGTGAGCAGCCTGCAGAAGTTGTTGAAGATTGGCTTCCAAAATTCCTTGACTTGGAGACTGGCATGAGAGGATCGAAGATAGAGACAGCTCACCGGGTTGCAGCATGGAGGTCGGGTCTGGGTCAATGGCCTCTTCCTTTCCTGGTGCGGTTCCATCATTACTGGGATAAGGAGAAAGTCATGGAGGCTTCCAGACTCCAGGGGAAGGATCCAAAGGCCCTAATTTACGAGGGGTCTAAGATCATGTTTTTTCAGGACTTTTCAGCGGTGGTGATCCAAAAACGAAAATAGTATGATGGTGTCAAGAGAAGATTGAAGGAGCTTGGGATTCGGCACTTCCTGAGATATCCGGCAGTGCTTCGGATCACCTTAGATGGATCCATGCATCTCTTTGACACATCGGAGAAGGCAAGAGACTTTGTGGACAAACTAACCTAAGTTAAACAATTGTAGTATGTATAAATATCATTGCTTGGGTATGCGTTTATCATTCTGTAAAAGAAATGGAGGAAATCTAGTTGGAGCTTTGTTTTTCCCCTTTTTTCCCTCTATTGACAATAATTTGGTTCAAATTATGTCTGACGGTGGTTAAGATGTACATTGTAAATTTCTAAGTGAGGACATTCCAAAGGATGGGTGGGGTATTTATTCCCCTGTTTTTTATAAAATAATTTTTTAAAATTCATATTGATATTCTATGGGGTGTTTATTCTTTTTAGCTTGTGCTTGTGATGCGGCTCGAGCTGGGAGAAGTGAAGGTGGTTGAGATGGTTAGATGTCTATTTATGGGCAGTTCGGGATGGGTAGTTGCCCCCTCTGGGCAGGGGGTGAGTTCCTCTACTCAGCGCTATTGGCACTTTATATGTTGGTTTGTTTTCTGGTTTTTGTTGTTTTTTATTTTTAATAATTTTGTATGTTTGTTAAATGTAGTGGTTTTAGTTTATGTAGTTTTTATATTTGGTGGACCATGCAACACTAAGACTCAGCAATTTGTGGTTCGGGTTCCTCCTCTCTGGAATTTAAATGTAATTGCAGAAGATTATGGCTAATGATTTGATTAAATGGTGTACCTGGAATATCAAGGGAAGTCACTCACCAATTAAGAGGAAGAAGGTACTCTTGAGTCTTAGAAAGGAGAAGGTGGATATTGCTTTGTTACAGGAGACACATTTGGATGACAAGGAGATCCGAAATTACAGCAGAATGGCTTTGACCGAGTTTATTTTTCATCATTTCATACCGAAAGTAGGGGAGTGGCTATATTGGTAAGGAAAAATCTCTCATTTAAATTGTTGGAATGTGTTAAAGACACATACGGGAGGTTTGTAACTCTTAAAGCCTTGATAAATGGGGAAGAATATGGCATTTTAAATGTTTGTCCCTCAGCTCATCCTCTTAAATTCTTGGTAGATGCTTTTCCTAAACCGATAGGTCTCGGCACATCATTATAGGGGGATATTTTAACTGCCTCATGGACCCCACAGTAGACAGGTTGCCGCAAGTCCCTCAATACCCTCTGCACAAAATAAACAGTTATTGGGTTTGTGTGGGGAATTAGGATTGGTGGACGTCTGGAGGTGTCTCCACCCGACAGGTAGGGATTTCACGTTTTTCTCCAATCCGCACAGATGTCACACGAGGATTGATTTTTTTCTGACTCCTGTGGTAACTTTGGATCTGGTGGCATCCTGTACAATTGGTAATATTGCCATCTTTGATCATGCTCCAGTATACCTCATGGTTGAAATTAAGGATGTTACAGTGGATTCAAGGTCCTGGTGAATGGTCCCCTTTATTCTCATGGACAGCAAGTTTGTGGAGTATTCCTCTCGGGAATTTCGGGCATTCCTAGACATCAACATAGGCTCGGTTGATAGCTCATCTGTTCTCTGGGAAACTGCCAAAGCTTATGCCAGCGGGTTAGCTATTTAATATTCCACAAGAAGGAAACGGCAGAAGGGTGAGCAGCAACGTCTTCTTGAAGCATGGTTGAAGGCAGCCGAGAAGGCCTATTTTGACAGACCCTCGTTGGTCAAACTACAGAGGATTACGGCACTGCGGTCTGCACTAAATTCCGTGCTCACACTGACAGCAAAGAAGGAGCTGGCTTTTGCAAAGCAAAGGTTATACGAGCATGGTGACAAGCCAGGCAAATACTTAGCATACCTTGCCAGAAAGAGGACTGCCCCACAAACCATTACAGCAATTAGGGAAGGGTCTGGGAACCTAACATGTGATTCTAAAAAGATTAAAGTGGCGTTCCAGAGATTCTACTCGAAGTTATATCAATCTGAGAATTGTGAGGAGGGGCAGGCCAAAATGGAATCCTTTTTTAGAAATCTGAAGCTCCTGGGTGTGACTCCCGAACAAGTCCTTTCTCAATGCCCCATTATCAGAGCAAGAAGTGGAGGAAGCTGTGAGGCAGCTTCAGAGTGGAAAGGCGCCCGGTCCTGATGGACTTCCCAGTGAATTCTATAAGGAATTTATAAGTATACTGTCAGGCCCGATGCTGAGTATGTTTAATGATTCATACAGTCATGTTTGTTTCGCACCATCTCTGAGAGAAGCCAATACTTCACTTATCCTTAAAAAAGGGAAGGATCCGGAAGACTGTGCTTCATACAGGCCCACCTCGCTCTTAAATGTGGACTTTAAGATCCTCTCTAAGGCTCTTGCATTAAGGCTGGAGACTGTTACCCTCTATTATTAAAGAGGATCAGACGGGCTTCATAAACGGTCACAGATCCTCCAATAACATTAGGAGGCTGCTTAACGTAATTCAAGCATGCCAACAGCAGTCAATACAGGGATTGGTGATTTCTTTGGATGCAGAGAAGGCATTTTACCGAGTTGAGTGGCCGTACCTTTTCTCTACTCTGGATTGGTTTAGTCTGGGTGAAGTTTTCATAAGATGGGTAAAGGTTCTCTCCAGTGTACCTCTCACTGCGGTCATTACCACTGCGATCAAGCAATTTTAATATTTCTAGGGGCAGCCGGCATGGCTGTCCCCTTTCACCATTACTTTTTACGTTGGTGATTGAACCATTCGTGGGGATCTCAATATATCAGCTCCAGAAGTGGGGTCAAAATTACATTAGATCTCGCTGTATGCAGATGATGTTCTAATTTTCTTGACAAATCCAGCAGTCTCAGTGCCTCGCCTGATACAATGCATTCACGCGTTTGGCGCTTTTTCTGGGTATAAGATTAATTTTGCTAAATCAGAGGCTATGCCTATGGGTGGTCTTATGAAAGAGTTGGCTCTTGAGAGTGACTATAGATTCCCATTGAGGTGGTCACAGGGGGGTTTTGTGTATTTGGGCATATTCATTACTCCAGTTCTGGATTGGCTGTTCAAAGCCAACTTTACTCAATTATTTGAAAAAATTAAACAAGATCTCCAAGGATGGGAGGCACTTCCAGTCTCATGGTTGGGTCGGATAGCGCTTATTAAGATGAATATTCTCCCTCGTTTGCTATACCCTTTATGGATGCTCCCCCTGATTTTCAATAAACGAACACTCAGGAGACTGAACAGTTGGTTCAACTCCTTTATCTGGCACCGTAAACAGCCCCTCATTAAATTAGCCAAACTGGTTCTCTGAGATTGGGGGGAGTAGACCTTCTGGACATTGAAAATTACCAATTAAGCTCGCTTTTGATTGGGTTTGTGGGGACCCTCTTTCAATATGGCTAGATATCAAAGTCTCCCAGGCAAGGTGCCCCCTTACCAGTTTGCTGTTTTTGGACAAGGTGAGGACAGTTAGGGAATATTGCCATCACCCAATAGTCATCGATAATGTTAAAACATGGAGGGCAATTCGGCAGAGGGAAGGTAATATTGGCAAAACATCTTTGTTTACACCTTTAGTGAGTATGCCAAGTTTTCAACCAGATATGATAGATTCAGGATTTAAACGTTGGGCAGCTAGGGGTATATCTTGCATGGGTGATTTATTTGAGGGAGATGTAATGGTGTCCTTCAATCAGTTAGTATGGAAGTTTTTTTCAAGTTAGGGATTTTAATCAAAAAAGGACCACACTTTTGACTGATCCCTACAAATCCAACATAGAAAGAGGGGAACTAAGGGCTAAAAGTACACTCTCTGTCAGTACTCTATATCACCAATTGGGGGGGTGCCACCTCAGATGAGTCTGATCGACTCTGCAAGATGTGGGAAAGAGAGCTGGGTGTTGAAATTTCTTCAGAGGCATGGGAGGATATTTGGGAGAACGCAAGGAAGATATCAATTTGCAATAGGACCCATGCTTTACAGTTGAAGATTCCCCACTTCGCCCCAGACCGTTTGTCAAAATTTAAACCAGGGGTATCTTCAACATGCCCCAAGTGCGAGGTCTGTACGGGTACTCTTACCCATTGTCTTTGGTCTTGTGACAGGCTTCAAACATATTGGAGCGCTGTGGTGGGTGCAATGGAGAGGATTTTGGGTGTAGGGGTGGAGAAGGACCCTATTTCACTCCTTTTGGGCCTACCCATTGTATTTCCTGCAGACTCGCATAAGGCAAAACGTTTCAATATTCTTACATTCAGTGCATGGAAGAATAGCTTGCTAGGTTGGATATCAGAAACCCCCCCCCCCCCCAGGCCTGTCGGGTTGGCGGAAGATTGTTATGGAGCATATTCCCCTGGATTTTCTCACAAATATGGTACACCACAAAACTGAGAATTTTTACAAGACATGGCAGCCCCTTTTGAAATACCTGGACACAGATTTATCTGCCACACTAACAAGGGCTTTTATATAGCCATAACAATTGTGTTTCATGAGTCCAATATCCAGGGAGGAGGAACTGTGAATGTATGAGTGTTTTGTTTGGCTGGCCTGAGTTATTACTATTTCTTTGTTTGTTGTTAGGTATTTATTTAGTTAGTTAAATAACTAGTTTAGGGTTTTTAAAAATTTTATACTTCTCTATATACGCTTATACATTTGTATAGGAGGATGGGTTGGGGAATTTTTTTTATTATTGGGTTTCTTTTTGTAGTTTTTTTTGTACTATCTGTACTATTTTTGTACTGTTTTGAATTGCATTGTTTTGTATTTGTTGTAATATTTAAAAATCTATTTTTTCTTAATAAAAATATATTATAAAAAAAAGGACACGTGTATCAATGTCAAGGAAACACAAGTATTTCCAAATTGTTCTACATAACACACAGTGCTGTATTTACCATGACACCTTCATAGCTGTTGGGTCAAGGTGTTAAAATTCACTAATGGAGAGCACTGTTAGCTCAAGGACTACAGTGGTTTTTAAAAAGGTTCACCATCTGACAACTGGAGATGAAAATTTTGTTGGACTGTCAATAATGACAAAGGTACAATGCCCAAATCTCAAGAACGAATATTCATAAAGTCTTCATTTAAAGTTATGATTGCATTTCTTAAAGTTAATAACTTAAGTGAAACAATGTTAAGAGAAGCATGCTTTCCCTTCGGACTCAATGGTAAATCTATGGTTAAGTTCTTTCAGACATTGCTAATCCAGAAAAGCCATTGTAGTTGAAGTGAATTGTTGGCATTGTGGTGCTTTTGTCTCTTTTTCTGGGGGTACTCTTTTCTGCTCTCTTTTGTGCCTGATATTACTACAAACCCAGGAGTGGGAAACTCTGGAGGCTCCAGGTTTTTCCAGTGATAGTTCCTGTCTCCAGGCCCTGCTACGTGATTGTGCAAAGCCCCAGAGCTTGGTTTTGACACCAAATTTCTCAAATGCAGCAGGGAGGCCAAATGCATAACTCACTGACAGAAAACAACACTCACCTCTGAGCTTAACTGTTTGCTCCAATAATTTCTGTAAATCTGTTGGACAGAATTTACATGCTTTTGGAAAGGCAAGGACTGATTACAGATCATCAGCATGACTTTGTGCATGGGAAATCACATCTCACTAACTTGATGGAGTTTTTTGAAGAGGTGACAAAGAAGATTGATGAAGGCAGAGTGGTAAACATAAGCTACGTGGACTTCAGCCAAGTGTTCTACAAGGTACCGCAGGATGACTGGTTAGCAAGGTTACATTGCATGAAATTGAGGGGGTGCAAGCCAACTGGATACCAAATTGGCTTGACAGTGAGAGGCAGAGAATGATGGTGGTGGAGGGTTATTTTTCAGATTGGAGGCATGTGAACAGTTGTGTGCCACAAGAATCAGTGCTAGGTCCACTGCTTTTCATTAATTATATAGAAGATTTGGATGTGAATCCAGGAGGTTAAGCTCGGAAGTTTGCAGATGACATCAAATTTGGTGGTGTAGTGTACAGTAAAGAAGATTATCTCAGTGTACAATAGAACCTTGATCAGCTGGGCCAATGCCTGAGGAGTGACAGATGGAGTTTAATTCTGATAAATGTGAGGTGCTGCATTTTGGCAAGGCAAACCGATGCAGGACTTATATAGTTAATGCTAGGGCTGTGGGGAATGTTGCCAAAGAAAGAGACCTTGGGGTGCAGATGCAAAGTTCTTTGAAAGTGGAGTCACAGGTGGACAGGACGGTGAAGAAAGTATTTGGCACACTTGTCTTCATCGGTCAGAATGTTAAATATAGGGGTTGGGATATCATGTTGCGGTTGTCCAGGACATTGGTGAGGCTACTTTTGGAATACTGACTCAATTCTGGTTGCCCTTCTCTTGGAAAGATATTGAAACTTGAGGGGGTGCAGAAAAAATTTGCAAGGATGTTACCAAGACTGCGGGGGGGGGGGGGGGAGGTTTCAGCTACTGGGAGAGGCTGAATAAACTGGGACTCTTCCCCAGAGCATCAGAGACTGAGAGATGAGGTTTACCTGGGGGGTTTAAAGAGGTTTACAAAATCATGATGCAATTCCAATACCAATACACAACTTGCATGCTGACAATGCATAAAACGAAAATGGTTAAAGAGAAATAGAGACCCCAAAATAATTAATGTTAAATCAGATGACATGAAATGGGACAACTAAATGCAAGGATTCATTTAAAGACTGCAAGATTTTGGGGAAAAAAACTTTGATGCAAGTCATTCCTAAACGCTGTACACAGTTTTTTGCAAGTGGTTTCAAAGCAGAGCTGGTTGACATGTGGGAGCAGACTGGTTGGCTGCCCATAGAGTGGCACACGCACTGAAATGAATTAAACCTGCAAACTCAATACTAAATTGTTTAGTCGCAATGATAATACTTTGACAATATTTTCTCCCAAGTTTAATTTCCTAAGGTCTAGTGCATCTAACTGTAACTTCAAATAGTGTTGAAGATAAAAATGAGTCTTTGTGAGGTTCTGATGACATGGCCTTTGGAACAACTTTAACAATATCTTCCAATTATATGAGATGAATTGAACATCTAATCTGATTGTGAAGCATATGATCTGAAACTTTATTGTTAGATTCCAATTAGAAGTTCAATTATTCAAATGGCCTTCAATTGGGGCATCAGAAACCAGGATTTATATGTGAACATCACAATGGTGAAGGAACTGAAAAGTGAAGAACAAGTTTTGCAAATATTAGGATTAAACACATGATTTAATGTTGAGATTTGAAGGATGAAAAGACTGGAGTGAAGATAAAATGAAGAGAAATTGTGAAGTAACAATGGCAAATATGTGCTTAATCAACTAAAATAAACAGAGATAAGGCTCATGAGAGGTTTTAAAAAGCAAAAATGTGTTGCTGAAAAAGAGTCATGCTGTCAAAGTTTTTGATGTGACACTCATCAAGACAGAATTATAAAAAATCTGTGAAAAAGAGCTTCCTCATTTCCCATCCGGCCCCCCAACATTATACCAGTCCCAAGCCAGCAACTTGGCACCGCCCTCCGGATCCATCCATCACCTCCCCCCACCCCCGACCTATCACCTTCTCTCTCACTTTCATCCACCTATCACTTCCCCAGTATCTTCCCACCATCCCACCCCACTCCCATTTATCTCACAGCCCCGACACACAAGCCTCATTCCTGATGAAGGACTTATGCCCGAAATATCAATTCTCCTGCTCCTTGAATGCTGCCTAACCTGCTGTGCACCCCAGCATTAGACTCTCGACTCTGATCTCCAGCATCTGCAGTCCTCACGTTCTCCCAGAATTGTAAAAGTACCAAATTTTAAAGAGAACACCAATTTGTTATGGAACAGAACCCCTCAAAATATTTTAGGATTGCCGTCTCGACTCTAATTTTTTCTTATTTTAAAGTTAATTGTAAATTGCTGTGCTCCAGATGTAATTCAACTCGTCAAACTACTCAACATTAAATAAAACACCATTTGTTCAACACAATAGTTAAAATACAACAAAAGAAAGAGCTTAGACTAACTTAACTCACTTGGAAAACTTGACAAAATAATAGATCCAGTAACTATTAATAATTAACTGTTCAAATATAGTAACATCCCAAAAAAAGATCCCTTGGCAAAAGACAAATTCAGAAAACAAATGTTGCCTCACGTTCAATCCAGCGGCCGAGGAAGAGAATCCCCAGCTTCGGTTTATAACTGAGAAAGGGAAGAGGTAGCTTCTATTCCTTTAAAACACTAGCTGCTTCTGCTGAACTGAAAAAACCCCCCAGAAATCCTGGTCTGTGAGAGCTGGCCACACTCATCCAGGTTCCTTCTCTTGTTCCATGCCCTCACAAGCTGTTTACATTACCACTGGTAGCTTGGCACCTCTCAGTTATCTGTCTCTTAAAAGAAACCAAGATAAAATACACCTCTTAAAGTCACAGCATCATTACAATTTAATTGCATGAGTAGAAGGCGCTAAGAAGATTAGCAAGTGGACTATGATTGGTAGAACGTACAAGGGAACAATTAATTGCCAAGCTTGTGTTAAATGGAAAGAAGATAGAATGAGGCAAAATGAGGATTGTTAACTCTTTCAAAAATTGGGAAAATATTCAATGTGCACAATACAAGCAGCCACAAGCTTATTTCAATGTTTCCTCATGCCAGGGTTAGCTGCTATGGACCTCCACCTGTTCTGTCCCCTGCAGCTCTCACATATTCAACATTGGTCAATAAATATATCTGCTATATCCATCTCTATTTTCTTCTCTGTTTCTTTCTTTAATGTTTTCTACTGAGTTTGCCTTCCAACAATTGTCTTTTCTGCTGCCTGTTCTGATGTGACCCAGATATTGTATCTTTCTCTCTGATATTAAGCATTAATTTCCCCTTTTCTTCAGCCATTTCAAGTACTTCCTCATTCACCTTTGTGTCGGATATGCAAAACATGTTCATATCTAGACTGCATTCAGTTTCATCTTTTTGTTTGTTGTTTCTCAGGCACTTCACATGAATAACAAGATGTAGAAGCTCTGTAATCATTTTGTGACATTCAAGTTCACTTTCTTTGATGTCAACACAACTTTGATTCTGAAAAAGTCGGTCTTGACTATCTCACTTTTCTTGTGAATTTCATAACATATTGTTTGTTACTATGTGCTGAAATTATGCCACTTTATACAGGACTTGTCCGCTTACTTCATCTTCCATTTTCAGAGTTAGTTCTCTGCTTCTCACCATTGTCTTGGTCTTCTTTACATTTCTTCGAAACCAATTTTGCTCACTCTTTGCTTTCGCTTGGTTGACAATTTTCTTCAGTGCATCTTCTGACTCTGCAATCAGTGCAGTGTCATCGCTCATGCTGCTGAGGTTGAACCCTCCAGTGATTCAACCTGGAAGATCCTCCATGTCTCTGAGGATTATAAAGACTGTATCTTTTTATTTTTCTGCAAATTTGATTGCAGACTGCTTTAAATCCAAGGATTATGGAAGGGAATGCTGAACATTTTCAAAGTAAGTTTCTGAAACCTATTGGAAGTGGTATTTACACTGAGTCTTTATTCAACCAGTTTGGAAGGCTCCCGTAGTTGAGCTGGCACCAGCAGGTATGTACAAAGTGAGATTCGGCTGGTGACAGGTTTGTAGAGCTGTGATCAGCTGTGGGTGGCAAAAGCATTTGCTTTCTCCCGTCAATTGATGGAACCTGTGGCTTTCTTCCACTAAGTCAGAGACTTTACAATTTACAAACTAGTCACTCGGTGTCTCCTGCAAGGAACTGAAAAGTACATAGAGAAGGGAAATTGAATATTAGGAAGTCCTGGCAAGCAGAAGGATGTCTCAATGAATCCTGTGGACAGGAACCATTAAACTGCCTTCCCAGTTTTCCCCTCCATCCATAGCATCAATGTTCTTTGTGTGTCTATATGTGTGTGTGTACAGTGAGTTTTGTAAGGGGGTCAGGCTTTTAGCTCGTCAAGTTATATGTTACATTTCTTCTAAGCTGGGCAGCTGCTCCAAGGTTCTGTGCATGTCAATCACTGAGACACTATATTTACTTCCTGTTTCCGAAGTCGAGGCCATGCAAGGACTTCAGAGATCCAGGTACTAAAAAAGAATGACGTATTGGTCATATTGATAGTTCATAATTTTTTTTATCTGGAGCTAGAATCTATTTATTTGTCATTAATTGAAATCCTTGTTCAGTGCAAAAATATGGTCTGTATTTTCTGTTAACCTTGGTCAACAAAAACTGCTAAATTGGAGCCATTGCTTTCTTTGGTATAATCTTTAACTTTTGTGATGAGTCCAGGAACAGTGAGGCTTGATTTCCAGCACTCTACCCCAGTCAGCCATGACAAAATATCTTCAGTGTGCAGTTTTAACAGTCTTGGTGATGAAATGCATTGCTATCCCACTCTTCTGATGGTGAAGCTGTCTCACTGCTCATTGATCCAATAGGGATTCTGAATTATCCTTGTATCACTGCTGTGCATCTCTTGCTTGTTTATGTGTTCCATTATTTTCTGATTATAGACTCCATCAAATGCCTTCTTCTTGTCTGGAAAGCATACCTGCAGGAGTGTTTGTATTTCTGCATTTTTAATGACGACTCTGAAATGAAAGATGCCTTCTCTTGTTGCTTTCTTTGGTCTGAATCCTGACTGTCTTTCACTAATCTCTGCTTCTAAAGATTTGCCATTTATTTTCAAAATGAATTAATATAATTTTTTGCACACGGCTCAGGAGGCTTCTATTTTTCTGCTCTAAACCTTCTGTGGATTTTGGTCTTTTTAGGTGGTTAATGAACACTGACTGAAGAAAATCCTCAGTAGGAATGCTGACTTGTTACATCTGTTACAACGGTGCCAGTATCCCAAACCTAACATCATCAGGGTGGTCAGGAATACGGTTCTTATCTCATCAATTCCAAAAGCTGTCCCTGCTTTCAGTTTTCGATTAATGCATTGACCTCTGCCTGTATTGTCTCTGGACATTCTCTTACCTCTGACGGCACCAACTCAGTTCTGTCTTCATCATCATACAGCACTCTGACACATTTCATTGAGCATTTCTCCACATTTTCTGTTCAAAGTGAAGTACACTTTCCCCAGTTGTAATTGTTCTTTTCTTCTTATCCATCAGTTCTGTAGTTTTCTTTTGGAATACTCTCATGTTGAGCTTTTTCTCCAGTGCTTCTCTTTCCCTCAAACAGTCCACACACCACATTTCCTTGGTTTCTCTACTCTTAATATCTATTTTTCTGTATATTTTTCTACATGCTTCTTCTTCTACTGTCTTCTTTTCTTCATTACATCTCACACTTCACAAGTTATCCTCTCTTGATGAATTAACCTCTTTTCTCTAAGAAATGGTTGCAGTTACTTTTTATGCTTTCTCTCAATATCTTCCTGTCATTGGTTCCCACTGCAGTTTCACAGTACCAGAAACTCGTTCCACATTCGAATGCCTGTGTTGAGTTCACACATTCGCGTCCCCGTTTGTATGCGTTTCCTCGAGGTGTTCTGGTTTCCTTCAACAGTCCACAAATGTGTAAGTTAGGTGTATTGGCCATGCTAAATTGTCCTTTGTGTCCAAGGATTTTTAGGTTTTATGGTTTAGATATGGGATATGCAGTATGAGAGGGATGAAGGTCGGGGGTGGGGGAGTGGGTTTGGGGGATGCTCTTCCAAGAATCGGTGTGGACTTGATGGGCTGAAAGGCCTGCTTCCAGACTGCAGGGATTCTATGATTTTCTCCTCACAAAAACCTTGATCGGTCACTTTCTGAACAAAAGCTTCATACTTGTTTGTCACCTTCATAGCATACTACTTTATTATATCTTCCTCTTTCAGGCCCATAAAGGTTGGCTTGGTCATTCATGGAAGTTCTTTTTAAGATTTTCAGCTTGATCTTCACCTCATTACAAGACAGCAGTCTTAAGTATTGATGTCTGCAATTTTCCAAGTGAAGACAATTTTGATACTGTTCTTGTATCTCTCATTGATCAAAGGTAATTGATTTGTGAGACCATCACAGAATCCCTACAGTGTGGAAACAGGCCATCTGGATCACTGGTTCCATTAAAGAGTCTCCCACCAAGACTCACAGTGCTACCTTATGCTTGTAACCCTACATTTCCTATGGCTAATCCAGAGTCTTTAGACTGTTGGAGGAAACCAGAGCACGCAGAGGAAATACATGCAGACATAGGGAGCATGTGCAAACTCCAGGCAAATCATTTCAGGGTGGAATCAGTCCCGGGTCACTGGTGCTGTGAGGCAGCAGTGTTAACCACGGAGCCACCATGCCACCCAATATCTCACGGACTCTTCTGGGTCTGCCTGGGTATTGTTTGTAGAATGCATTCAAGATGAGAAAATTGTTTTCCTCACGAAACTGTTTTAGGCATTCGCCTAAACTATTCTTTGTTTTTAGTCTATTTCCTCCTATTACATTTCAGACCTCTCTACACCAACCTTTTGTTATGAAGTTGAAGGCGTGTATTGTACCTTTAAGAGTGAGGAAATGTTCTTCTGAACTGAGAGCTTACAAGCACTTGTGTATATGACTAGTTGGCAATCCCAGAGTGGACTGGAAAACTGAAACTATGTAACATTTGTCTGTGAAATGGATACCTGAGTTTTGATGGTTGTTTGGACAACAATTCAAATTTAACCAGTTTAAATTATGCTCCAGGAATACTAAAATCCAAACAACTTTGAATTTATTGTTTTGTTTTGGGGTATAAGAATGCGGTGATTTTGAAAATAGGTCAGAGAGCAACTGTCGAGAGAGGGAAACTCCCGGAGAGCTAACATCTTGCTCTCAAAGAAATTTGAAAACACTTTCTATCAAAGGTACTGTTTAATATGAAACAAACCCGCAGTAAAAAGGAAGAAGACTATCCAGGGAGATCCGCGCTGGAAGACTAAAGACATAAAAGAAGTTAGAGTCTGTATGCTTTTGAAATTAAGTTGATGGAATTTTACAAAGTGTTTTATTGGAACAGCATATTGTTATAGAGTTGGAGGCAGATAGTAAGCAGTGGAGAGAAAGAGGCAGTCGGAGTTGTGAATGGTTGTTGTCTAAGGGCCACTTTGAGAGTTAAAAAACAAATGGATGCTATTTTCTTTAAATAGTGGAATTTGGGAGTTCTCTGTCTCTGATATTTTAACAGATTACAAGGCAAGGTGAGTTTTTATGAGTTTTAACAGAGGGATTTGATCTCCGTGTCATAACACTTTGCATTTAAATCACTTACGAGAACCATCCATGACTCCACTCTTTACCTGTTGCATTGCTTTTTGTGTTCCTTCATTGAATACTTCAACACCTTTATCACCGTGATCCTATGTGGTGTCAAATTGTTGCAAACATGGAATGTTTATTGGATCCCCCTTAAACTTTGTCATAATCACTGTCTCCAATATTGGTCCTTGGTTCTGGCTACCTTGTTTTACATGTGATACTGACACCATTCTTAGGTTCAGTCACCCGAAGATTTTCATCTGCTTTTGTTTGTCTGTTTTCTGAGTTCTTTCCATCCTACTCTGTCAATCCTTAATTTCCATTTTGAATTTTAGACATTAAATTGCTAACTTGACCATTCTGCCAGAGTATCCTCAAATTCCAAATTTCAATTTTCAAAATGTCTTCTTTTCATCTGAGATGAGAAACAATCAACTGGTAGCCTTTCTTCAGAGTTTGGGTTGCCCTCATCATTCACCTGGTTATGCCTTGTCACAGATAGCGAATTAACCACACGGACAAACACAAAGTGAGGAACTGCAGGTAATGCAAGTTTTGTGAAGGTATTGCCATAACTCCTTTCAACTGACCTCTGAATTTACTATACGTATCACAAAAGATTTCTGACAATTGAAAGCATTGTTTTATCGAAAGCAGGAAAAACTATTTTCTTACTAATGGAAAGTACACCACAAAAGTTTAGAAATGGCAAAGTTACAAACTTTTAAAACTACCAACTGAGTACCTTGTTACTCTAAAATCCTTCTTTTCACCCAAGCCAGCACTTAAACCTGAGAGACAAGATAAAAGTGAGCATTTGAGAGGAAGGTGGCAAACTACTTGGCTGGACTCAGTTTTTGAATCTGAGGCTAGCAGTTCCCAGCTCCGAATGTGCTAAACCCCATCTGAGCAGCTCAATGACAGGGTGGTGATGAAAGAGCTTGAGCCTTTGAAAGAGCTCCAGAGTTGGTAGGTTCCTTCTTCTGGGCAGTGTTCTCTTAGTACCTACCAATCAGACAGTCAAGGTGATGTTGCAGCTGTACAGGACTTTGGTTAGGCCACATTTGGAGTACTGTGTGCAGTTCTGGTCGCCTCACTTTAGGAAAGATGTGGAAGCTTTGGAGAGGGTGCAGAGAAGATTTACCAGGATGTTGCCTGGAATGGAGAGTAGGTCGTACGAGGATAGGTTGAGAGTTCTCGGCCTTTTCTCGTTGGAACGGCGAAGGATGAGGGGTGACTTGATAGAGGTTTATAAGATGATCAGAGGAATAGATAGAGTAGATAGTCAGAAACTTTTTCCCCGGGTACAACAGAGTGTTACAAGGGGACATAAATTTAAGGTGAAGGGTGGAAGGTATAGGGGAGATGTCAGGGGTGGGTTCTTTACCCAGAGAGTGGTGGGGGCATGGAATGCGCTGCCCGAGGGAGTGGTAGAGTCAGATTCATTGGCGACCTTTAAGCGGCATTTGGATAGGTACATGGATGGGTGCTTAATCTAGGATAGAAGTTCGGCACAACATCGTGGGCCGAAGGGCCTGTTCTGTGCTGTATTGTTCTATGTTCTATGTTCTATGTATAGTCCCTCCCTGGAAATGTTCTTCCAGTTTCACCTTTATTGCCCCAGTCACAGTTCTTTGTTTTTTGATGCAAGTAGTGTCCCTGTGGTTCCCTACAAAGTGAGCACTCACGATTTGTCTATACTTTGGGAGAAATGCTTTCTCTGACCCCACTGCTCAAACTTTAACCATCAACTAAACACACAGGGCTAAAGGGTTTAGTTTTACAACTCCACCCCCTTGGCTTCCCCTCTACATTGTGCCTTTTTTTTAATCAGTTTTCTTTGCACACCTTGCAAGATCATTGTGTTAAATTTCTTTTTAGCTTTGGGTTGGCTTTCTGCAGCGTGGGGGTGACCAATTGGCAGCTATTCCTGATTTGTGCTGATTCCTGCTCTCGCAAGGTCAATTCCCCAGCAAGTGGGGACACTAGACTGAATTGTGAGCCTTACACAGAATCCCAGACTTTTCCGATAAGTTTTTAAAATTAACATTATAAAGTCAGTGGTTGGCAGGCCCGGTCGAATGGTTTGGCAAGCAGTCAGCAGACCAGGGCCTAGTAGGACGGCCAGTAGTCGCAGGACGTGTGCAGAGTGGCTAGTGGGCTGGGGATCCACTGGGGTTGCCCTGTTACAGATTTGGAGCCTGGCATTGTGGGGAGAGCGAGACCACATGAGGATAGCCCACAGCATGGAGAGACTCCAGGCTATGGGAGGACTGTACCTTTTATCTTTACTTCTTTATCTTCCTAATTTTTATACTATGAAAAAATGTAATGTAGAAATTTTAGCTTTTCTCCTTATTTCTTTCTTTTTGAACCTAATCTACTTTAGTACCTAAAATTTGTATTGAGGTACTTTGTACCTAAGATGGGACAGCAGGAATCAGCCTTGTGTGGTGACATTGTACATATTCCACAGACTCCTGTATTTTATACTTGAGTACACATGACAATCAAACCAATTCTAACTCTCAATTCATGTTCTGCAAGGAAAGTATGAAAGAATGGATGGGGTTACAACAACCTAGTTCCCAGAAAGTCCTCTTATTCCTGTTATTATTTACAGTCAATATGCATGTTCTTGGCAAAGTTGAATCGGTCAGTCCTTCCACTCGAACTCATCTTGATGATGATGGCTTTCTCCTAATCTCCATGAAACTTACTCAACTCCACGACTTTCAATGACTTATGTGAGGTTCTGACTGTAACACTTCTAGAAAAAATACAGCAATCATATAGCTTGGATTTTACCAAAGATTAGTGCAAAGTAACAAAAATAATTCATCACTCAAAAAATTAATCTATTTAATAAGAGCAATATACTGTGGATGCTAGAAATCTGAAATAAAAACAAAGAAACTTCTGGAGAAACTCAGCAGGGTTTGACAGTTCTGTGGAGAGAGAAACAAAGTTAATGATTTGAGCCTGACATGACTCTTCTTCAGAACAGAAAGGGGCTGGAAATTGTGTTTTTTCCTGCTATTGAGAGATGGTGAAGGTACAAAGGGAGGACAAATGGTGGGAAAGGAGACATTGGAATGTATTGGTGTGAAAAGGAAAGAAATGGATCAGCTCTGCTGACAGCAAAACCAAGAGACTTAACGAAGATATGGGGGAGTTGCAGTCAAAATGGAAAACAGTGGTCAGTTGGAGATTGTTGAATTCCACGCTGAGTCCTTTCTTTAAATTCACAGTAAGTGGGCATTACTGACGAGGATTTATTGCTCATCCATAATTATCATCTTTACTGTCAACCATATTGCTTTGGGTCTGGAGTCACATGAAGGCCAGACCAGGTAAGCTCAACTGGTTTCTTCCCTCAAGGACATCAATGAACCAGATGTATTTTCCCAACAATTGACAACAGTTTTGTGATCACCAGTCAAATCCTAATTCCAGATATTTAAAACGGAAATCAAATTCCCACCATCTGCCATGGCTTGTTTCAAATCTGGGTCCCTGGAACATGACCTTTTTCTCTGGCTTTAATAGTCAAGTGATAACACCAGGAGGGCCATCATCTCCTAAAGGCTGTTGAGTTTCTAAGCAGAAAATGAAATGCAATTCTTTCAGCTTGCACAAAATGTGTTTCTTCGTGGCATCATGCTGGAAGAAACGTTGGTGAATGATTCTTTGAATGTGGAAGCCAGTGGAATGAAAAGTGAAAGCAACTACTGCTGCTCTGCGAAGGAGCGGAAGGAGTGAGGGCAGAAGTATGGGAAATGGGTCAGACACAGCTCAGTGTCCTGTCAGTCATGGTGACAGGGGCAAAAAGTGGGATATTCCTGATGGAGGAGAAAGGAGGAAATGTCAAGGCACCCCTGTGAAAGTAGCATCATCAGAATTATAGTGACAGGGTTGGAATAACTGGAAAATGAGAATGGAGTCATAGAGTCACATAGCACGGAAACAGACCTTTCTGTCCAGCCAATCCATAATCCTAAACTAAACTAGTCGTAAATGCCTGTTCCGAGCCCACATCCCTCCTAACGTTTCCCATTCATGAAGTTATCTGAATGTCTTTGGAGCATTGTAATTGTGCCCACATCGACTACTTCCTCAGGAAGTTCATTCCACACCCGAACCATCCTCTGTGTAAACATGATGCCCTCATGACTTCTTTAAATCTCTCTTCTCTCACCTGAGAAATGTGCCATCCGGTTGTGAGGTCCCCCATCCGAGGGAAAATAAACCCACCATTCACTCTATCTATACCCTTCATGATTTTATAAATTTCTATTCATTCACCTCTCAACCTCTTACGCTCCAGTGAAAAATCTCCCTAGCTAGCAGTTCTTTCTAACTCAAGCTTCCATACCCGGTAACATCCTGGTGAATCTCTTCTGAGCGCTTTCCTGCTTAATAACTGGACACAGCATTCCAGAATAGGCCCTGTACAACGTCAACATGACATCCCAACTCGTATACACGAAGGACTGAGCAATGAAGGCAAGTGTGCCAAACATCTCTTTAACCACCCCATCTATCTATGTGAAGCAAACTCCAAAGAATTATATCCCTGAAGCCCGAGATCCCTCTGTTCTACAACACTAACCAAGGTCCTACCATGAATTGTGTAAGTCCTATGCTGAGTTGTTGTAGCAAAATGCAATACGTCGCATTTATCCACATAGAGATTTACAAAATTATGAGGGGCATGGATAGAGTAAATAGGCAAAGTCTTTTCCATGAGGTCGAAGAGTCCAGAACTAGAGGGCATAGGTTTAGGGTGAGAGGGGAAAAATATAAAAGAGACCTACGGGGCAACTTCTTCGCACAGAGGGTGGTACATGAATGGAATGAGCTCCCAGAGGAAGTGCTGGAGGCTGGTACAATTGCAAAATTTAAAAGGCATTTGGATGGGAATACAAATAGGAAGGGTTTGGACGGATATGGGTCAGGCGTTGGCAGGTAGGACTAGATTAGATTGGAATATCTGGTCTGCATGGACAGGTTGGACCGAATGGTCTGTTTCCATGCTGTACATCTCTATGACTCTGCAACTTGCCCACCACCGACGTCAGGCTCACTGGTCTATAGTTCCCTGGCTTGTCCTTACTACCCTTCTTAAAGAGTGGCACCACATTTGCCAACCTCCAGTCTTTCAGCACCTCACCTGTGACAATCGATGATACAAATATCTCAGCAAGAGGCCCAGCAATCACTTCTCTAGCTTCCCACAGAGTTCTCGGGTACACCTGATCAGGTCCTGGGGAGTTATCCATCTTTACGCGTTTCAAGACATCTAGCACTTCCTCCCTTGTAATATGGACAGTTTGCAAGATGTCACCATCTACTACCCTGCAGTCTGTATCTTCTATATCCTTTTCCACAGTAAATACTGATGCAAAGTACTCATTTAGTATCACCCCCAGTTTCTGCGGCTCCATACAAAGGCTGCCTTGCTGATCTTTGATGGGCCTATTCTCTCCCTAGTTACCCTTTTGTCCTTGATGTATTTGTGAAAACCCTTCTCCTTAATTCTATTTGCCAAAAATCTCATCTACCCTTTTTGCCTTCCTGACTTCCCTCGGAAGTATACTCCTCCTTCCTTGATACTCTTCTGGGGATTCACTCGATCCATCCTGTCTATACCTGACATATGCTTCCTTCTTTTTCTTAACCAAACCCTTAATTTCTTTAGTCATCCACCATTCCCTATACCTGCCAGCCTTTCCTTTCACCCTAACAAGAATATACTTTCTCTGGATTCTCGTTATCTCATTTCTGAAGGCTTCCCATTTTCCAGCCGTCCTTTACCTGCAAACGTCTGTCCCCAACCAGCTTTCAAACGTTCTTGCCTAATACTGTCAAAATTAGCCTTCCTCCAATTTAGAAGTTTAATTTTTCGATCCAGTCTATCCTTTTCCATTACTATTTTAAATCTAATAGAATTATGGTCACTGGCCCCAAAGTGCCCCCCACTGACACCTCAGTCACCTGCCCTGCCTTATTTCCCAAGAGGAGGTCAAGTTTTGCACCTTCTCTAGTAGGTATATCCACATACTGAATCAGAAAATTTTCTTGTACACGCTTCAGAAATTCCTCTCTCTGTAAACCCTTAACATTATGACAGTCCCAGACTATGTTTGGAAAGTTAAAATTCCCTACCATAACCACCCGATTATTCTGATAGATAGCTAAGATCTCCTTACAAGTTTGTTTCTCAATTTCCCTCTGACTATTAGGGGGTCTATAATACAAGCCCAATAAGGTGATCATCCCTTTCTTATTTCTCAGTTCCACCCAAATAACTTCCCTGGATGTATTTCCGGGAATATCCTCCCTCAGCACAGCTGTAATGCTATCCCTTATCAAAAATGCCACTCCCCCTCCTCTCAATTCTCCCTTTCTGTCCTTCCTGTAGGATTTGTATCCTGGAACATTAAGCTGTCAGTCCTGCCAATCCCTGAGCCATGTTTCTGTAATTGCTGTGATATCCCAGTCACATGACCCTCACCATGCCCCGAGTTCATTGCCTTCCCTGTTAGGCCCTTTGTACGGAAATAAATGCAGTTTAATTTATTAGTCCTACCTGCCCTGACTGTTTGACTCACTTCTGTTCTCAACTGTACCAGTATCAGATTGATCTCTTTCCTCACTCTCTCCCTGGGTCCCATCTCCTGACCTTACTCGTTTCAATCCTCCCGAGCAGCTCTTGCAGATTTCCCTGCCAGTATGTTAGTCCCCTTCCAATTTAGGTGCAATCCGTCCTTCTTGTACAGATCACCTCTCCCCCAAAAGAGATTCCAATGATCCAAAAATGTGAATCCTTCTCCCATACACCAGCTCCTCAGCCATGCATTCATCTGCTCTATCCTCCTATTCCTGCCCTCACTAGATTGTAGCACCAGGGGTAATCAGACATTACTACTCTCGAGGACCTCCTTTTTAAATTCCTGCCGAACTCTCTGCAATCTCTCTTCAGAATCTCAACCTTTTCCCTTCCTTTGTCGTTGCTTCCAATGTGGACAATGACCTTTTGCGAGGAGAAAGTGAGGACTGCAGATGCTGGAAATCAGAGCTGAAAATCTGTTACTGGAAAAGCGCAGGTCAGGCAGCGTCCAAGGAGCCTCCTCTATATTGGGGAGACAGGCCGCCTACTTGTGGAAGGTTTCAGAGAACACCTCTGGGACACCTGGACCAACCAACCCAACAACCCCGTGGCTCAACACTTCAACTCCCCCTCCCACTCCACCAAGGACATGCAGGTCCTTGGACTTCTCCATCGTCAGACCATACCAACACCACGGCTGGAGGAAGAGCACCTCATCTTCCGCCTAGGAACCCTCCAACCACAAGGGATGAACTCAGATTTCTCCAGCTTCCTCATTTCCCCTCCCCTCACCTTGTCTCAATCACAACCCTCGAACTCAGCACCACCTTCCTAACCTGCAATCTTCTTCCTGACCTCTCCGCCCCCACCCCCACTCCGGCCTATCACCCTCACCTTAACTTCCTTCCACCTTAACCTCCTTTCATTTCCAACGCCCCTCCCCCAAGTCCCTCCTCCCGACCTTTTATCTTAGCCAGCTTGGCACACTGTCCTCATTCCTGAAGAAGGGCTCTTGCCCGAAACGTCAATGACCTTTTGCTGGCCCCTCTCCCCCGTGAGAACATTCTGCACCCTCTCTGAGACATCCTTGATCCTGGCAAGCAGGAAGCAACACCCCATTCTACTTTTTCGCTGCTGGCCACAGAAACATCTGTCTGTACCTCAGACTACAGAATCCCTGAACAAAATTGATCTCTTGGAACCCGACGTACCCCTCATTGCATGAGAGCCAGTCTCAAGACCAGAAACTTGGCTATTAGTGCTACGTTCCTCTGAGAATCCATCGCCCCTAATTTTCCAAAACAGCACACCTGTTTGAAATGGGCATAGCCACAAAAGACTCCTTTACTAGCTGCCTACCTCTCATACCTTTCCTGGAGCTAACCCATCTATGTGACTGTATCTGAGACTGCCCCCCCCCGACTTCCTGGAACTGCCATCCATCACATACTGTTGCTGTTGCAAATTCCTCATCGCTTCTAACTGTCTCTCCAACCAATCCATTCGATCTGATAAGATTCGCAACCAACAGCATTTATGGCAGACATAATCCACAGTAACCCTTAAACTCTCTTTAAACTCCCACATCTGACAAGAAGTACACATCACTCTACTAAAGACCATTTTTGCTCCTTCACAATCTACAGACCCAGAAAATAACACCGTCTTATTCCTTTACAAACACTGCCCCAGGTTAAATTAATAGTTATGGCTTATATTTTAAGTTTAATCAAGAGACATACCTCCAAAAACATATAATCAAGAAATAACCCACTCTACTCACTACTGCAGACTTTCTGTAGGCCACACTTCAAACAACGATGAACCTATCTGATTCTGTGCTGTGAACTTCGCCCAACAGTTCCTCCAAGATCAGTTGTGAATTTCACTGTTTATTAATTTTGCCAGATGCAGTCCGATGTCCAGTGATCCATGAATTCAGACAGCAAAGGGCAGTGTCAGTTTCTTTCTTTCTCTCTCTCTCTCTCCTGCACTGACCTCACCATGTGCTTCCTTCTTCTGTTCGTCTCCCTTTTAAAACTGCTGTTGTTTTGACGTTTTTTTCAAAGTTCCAAAACAATGCAACAGCATATGAAACAGTAATTGCTGCTCCTGGAATTCGAGGAAATCACCTCCAACATCTAAAATACCTCAAAAAAGGAGCAGCTGTTACAGCCAGAAATTTTTCCCGTCCTCCATCTTGGATTACCCAGAATCCTTCCTTACTTGGTCCTAACACAAAAATCAAAATTGTTGGAAAATCTAAGCAGGTCTTACAGTATCTGCGGAGAGAAATCAGAGGTAACATTTTGGGTTCATTGACCCTTCTTCAGAACAGCATTAATCAGAAAACCTTTTGTTTTTTTGTCCTTATTTTGTACTGCTTCATAGAACATAACAGTACAGTACAGACCTTTCAGCCCTTGATGTTGCACCACCCTGTGAAACCAATCTGAAGCCCATCTAACCTACACTATTCCATTCTCGCCCATGTGCCTTTCCAACGATCATTTAAATGCCCAAAAAATTGGCGAGTCTACAACTGTTGCAGGCAATGTGTTCCATTACCCTACTACTCTGAGTGAAGAAACGATCTCTGACATGTCTTTTATCTATCACCCCTCAATTTGAAGCTATGCCCACTCGTGCTATCCATTATCATCCTCGGAAAAAGGCTCTCACTGTCCACCTGATCTAAACCTTTGATTATTTTAAATGTCTCAATTAAGTCGACCCTCAACCTTCTTTTCTCTAATGAAAACAGCCTCAAGCCCCTCAACTTTTCCTCATAAGACATTCCCTCCATACCAGGCAACATCCTAGTAAATCTCCTCTGAACCTTTTCCAAAGCTTCCCTGCCCTTCCTATCATGTGATGACCAGAACTGTACACAATATTCCAAGTGAGGCCGCACCACATTTTTGTACAGCTGCAGGATGACTTCTTGGTTCCGAAACTCGATTCCTCTACCAATAAACGCTAACACACCCTATGCCTTCTGAACAGCCCTCTCAACCTGGGTGGCAACTTTGAGGGATCTATGTACATATGACTCCAAGATCTCTCTGCTCATCTACACTACCAAGAATCTTACCATTATCCCAGTACTCTGCATTCCTGTTACTCATTCCAAAGTGAATGACTTCAGACTTTTCTACATTAAACTCCTTTGCTACCTCTCAGCCCAGCTCTGCAGCTTATCTACGTCCCTCGATAACCTGCAACATCCTTTGGCACTATCCACAACTCCACCAACCTTAATGTCGTCCACAAATTTACTAACCCATCCTTCTACGCCCTCATCTCGGTAGTTTATAAAAATGACAAACAGCAGTGGACCCAAAACAGATCCTTGCTGTACATCACGAGTAACTGAACTCCAGGATGAACATTTCCCATCAACCACCACCCTGTCTTCTTTCAGCTTGCCAATTTCTGAGCCAAACCGCTGAACTGCCCTCAATTCTATGCCTCCGTATTTTATGCATAGCCTGCCGGGGGGAACCTTCTCAAATGTCTTACTGAAATCCATATACACCACATCAATGGCTTTACCCTCATCCATTTGTTTGGTCACCTTCTTAAAGAACTGAATAGGGTTTGTGAGGCATGACCTACCCTTCATGAAACCGTGTTGACTATCCCTAATCAACTTATTCCTATCAAGATGATTATAAATCCAATCACTTATAACCTTTTCCAACATTTTACCCACAACCAACGGAAGGTTGGTACTTCTTAGGATTGGCTCTACTCCCCTTTTTGAACAAGGGGACAACATTTGCTATCCTCTAGTCTTCTGATATTATTCCTGTAGGAATAATAGGAAGATCAAAGCCAAAAGCTTGGCAATGTTCTCCCTGGCTTCCCAGAGAATCTTAGGATAAATCACATCTGGCCCAGAGGATTTATCTGTTTTCACACTTGGCAGAATTTCTAACACCTCCTCCTTGTGAACCTCAATCCCATCTAGTCTAGTATCCTGTTTCTCAGTATTTTCCTTGACAACGTTGTCTTTTTACAGTATGAATACTGACGAAAAATATTCATTTAGCGCTTCTCCATCACCTCTGACTCCACGCACAACTTTCCATTACTGTCCTTGATTGGCCCTAATCTTACTCTAAGTCATTCTTTTATCCCTTATATACCTATAGAAAGCTTTAGGGTTTTCCCTGATCCTATCTGCCAAAAAGCTTCTCATGTCCTTTATTCACTCATCTTAGCTCTCTCATTAGGTCTTTCCTGGCTACCTTGTAACTCTCAATCACCCAAACTGAGCCATCACATCTCATCCAAACATAAGCCTTCTTCTTCCTCTCGACAAAGATTCAACTTTCTGAGTAAACCATGGCTCCTGCTTTCGACAACATCCTCCCTGCCTGACCCATACATACTTATCAAGGACACGCAGTAGCTGTTCCTTGAATAAACTCCAGATTTCTATTGTGCCCATTCCCTGCAGTTTCCTTCCCTATCCTATGCATCCTAGATCTTGACTAATCTTGTCGTAATTGCCTTTCATCCAGCTGTAGCTCCTTTCCTCTGGTGTATACCTGTCTCTTTCCATCGCTGAAGTAAACGTAACTGAATTGCGGTCAATTTCACCAAAGTGCTTACCTCCCTCCAAATCTAACACCTGGCCGGGTTCATTCCCCAGTACCAAATCTAATGTGGCCTCACCCCTTGTTGGCCTGTCTATATGGTTTCCTTTCGAAATGGCTTGTTGACTGGTTTCTTGCCTCAGAGAGAGTGAATCTTTTGTCAGCAATGCTGGGGTAATTAATGGATGGTTTTTCGACAGCGAGTTTCATAGTACACTAGCACTCAAACGCAGGTTAGTACACATGAGCACCTTAGCTCGCAAATACAAATAGACCAGAGTTGAAAACTGTCTTTAACACTCCATCGTTGTACATTCTTGAAAGGGGAAAGCACCACCTGCCTTTGGCCTTTTATCCTGTCATGTTCACAGTCTGAGGTATTCAAAGGATATGACAGTTCAGCTTGAAATCCAGTTCTCCCTTTGAAGTTTCCTTGACACTTTCAGATGTGACACTCCAGGTTTTATTTTTGCAGACAGCCACTGAATTTACATCTGTAGCCATCAGTTGGCTGTGTCTTCTATTTAAAAAGAACACATGCTGCAATTACAAGTTCTAGAGGTGATCGAGGGTTATGATCCATGGTTATGTGATTGTTAACGGGTGCAGACAGGTAGCCAAAATGGTAGGTATTTGGAAAAGGCAATGGAGCCTTTTGAGTAAAACTTGAATAGATTTTTACAGGTAAACAAAATGAGTGAAAATATACCCCAAATGGTAACATTTTCAAGCAGTGGCAGAAGAGGATGAGTAAAGCATATACACAGATTTTCAAAAACAGGATTATGGGTGTAAAATGCTGCAAGCAAAGCAAGTGGAATGGTGACTTTTTTTTAAACAAGGAACACGGAGTTCAGAGCCAAAAGACATAGGATTTAGTGTTAATTTTTCCTCTCCCACTACCCTGGCTGAACAAGTTGAAGGCACAGATAAACAGATATTTTAAAGTAAGCATCTGAAGGCCACAAAGAATGATGTAGAGGTTTTGACAGTCTAGACTATCAGGGGGTTTGGGGCTTACGCTTTTGCTAAAAGTGGGAGCCTGGGAGAAAAGAAGACAGTCCCAGAGCTGAAAGAGTAGAGAATGTAAACAGGGATGAAGAGCGAGAAGAGTGTTGTATTGGGTAGAAAGGGGAAAGATTTTTTCACGAACTGGAAAACAAAAATAAAAGATTTTGACACCAGTGTGCTGAGGGACAAGGATACACAGCAAATGAACAAGGATAGCAGCGGTGGGTGTCTTTTATTGTGTTAACAGAGGTATGCAAATGAAAGCTGTTGATTTACTATTCCATTGGTCAGAGAAAGTGAGGACTGCAGATGCTGGAGATCAGAGCTGAAAATTGTGTTGCTGGAAAAGCGCAGCAAGTCAGGCAGCATCCAAGGAGCAGGAGAATCGGCGTTTCGGGCATAAGCCCTTCTTCAGGAGGCTTTGGCAGTCTGCTTTTCTATAAAATGGACTTCAGGAGGAAATGAAGAGCATCGTTTTAGAAGTTGTGGCAGAAACGTAAAAGGGGATGTAATCATGCAAGGGTTATTTGAATATGGAATGCATTCCTGCAAGTGGACATTCACGTCGAGCTAATGACAGAAACTGAAAGTGAACCAGAGCAATATTTAAAAGAAGGAAAGTCCTAAAAAGGATGGGAAAACACCTCAGAAATAAAATTAGTTAGCTCCAAAGCGAGCTCACACTTGCAAGGGAACAATGGGTTGAAACTCTGACAATCCACTCTTATAATTCTGATTCAAACAAATCAGATAGCGCAGTTCAATGAAATTCAAGAATGCTGCTGCATTTCGTTGAATTCATTGCGACACAATGGCACATTTTTCTGGCAGTGTGTTCGGTACAGATAGCCATTTCTTTTCTTGTGTTCAGATCAAATGTTAAATAATTCAGTTGAAAGACCGAATCAATGTTTTAGACAAGGTCGCTATCTCATATTATCAAGCATTTTACATTTTTCTGCAAATTAGACATGCATAAATAGTGATGAAAGTCAAGAATGAAAACTTCCTTTGTCCTTCGAACATAGAACCAAAGGAAGGAAGCAATATCTTCCTGATATCATATTTGTGTCAGCTTTACCCAACTACACTGATGCAACATAATTTGTCTTAATCTACAGCGAACATCGAAAGAAAATGCCCCCCATCACCCCCTTTATGGAGAGCTCCCCCTACACCCAACCCCAGTCCTGAAGAAGGGTTACACCTGAAACACTGACTTCTTCACCTCCTGATGCTGCCTAGTTTGCTGTATTCTTTCAGCCTCATGCCTCTCTATATTAAGTAACGGTAGCATTGAGTTTGGTACTGATCCCACAAGTAAGGTCCCAGGTGCAAGCACTGGTCCATGTTGAATAAGCTGATTTCAAATGGAGTCTATGTGAAACAAAGCCAAACTATATTTTGATCAAATAGTTTTTCACTCCCCCTGCTAGTTTATGAAGAGCAGCAATTTCTTATCATGGTTAAAAATGCAACCGGCTTTTGTGAATGTCACTTTTAAAAATAAACACTGCTCCATATGTTTCAGTGGGTTTGCAAGCTGTGTCATTCTTGGTGACTGCAAATGTCGCCAACAGCAGTTCCTTAATGCAATTACAATCTGAACACTGCGATATTGATATCAAGGGTTATAAAGAGTGAAGACAGGGTATATTAGTGTAACCAAAAGCATCATGAAAGCATGGGACAAAATACCTCTCAGAGTGTGACAAAGACTCAGGATTTTTCTGACGAGTATGTCACATTATTCGACACATTCTGTGAACATGACATCAAATTCACTCATAAAACTAAGAATCATTTCATAAAAAAGGAACTAAGATATCCCATCCCTTCCAGTCCTTCAATGAAGTACAAGAAGAAGATAACATTTTGCTCTGGACTGAATTTCATCCAGTCACAAGTGTCATTCAGCATATTTTTGTAAACATGGAACTTCAAGATTAATAAAAACCTTTCTAGAGTAAGTGAAACGCCACAGAAGATGTCAATCTGTCTGATGAGTCACAACTTCCAGTTTTGTTAACATTCAAGAGATAACACAATTAGAGTTTGCAGTGGATGGTAGGGTCAGCCAACTTGATCAGGATCTAATATCGGAGATTGGTAAAGGATGGCAATTTGTGGATAGTGAAGCATTAGTGTGCGAATATTAGAGACTGGGATAAGATGATGGATGTTCAAGTATGTAAACAAGGTCCTTTTATCCAAGAAACTTTAATTTTGAATGCCCGATCTCCAATTGTGTTGGAAAATATTGGGCTTAGTTTTCTGATTTTTTTGGCTAATTGTGATTGGCGGGTTTGGGAGAGTGATTCTTGGTGAGTTTTCTTGCTCTTCGTACCAAAGTGACTGCATTATTTGCCATTTCAGCCCTTATTATATCACATTGAGAGGTGTACATAGCTCACTGATTGCCAGATTTCCAGACTAGCTGGGACCAAAATCAAAGAAGGATGGGAGCAAAAAATACCCTTAATTCACTGGCTCCATTCCACCTCTGGGTCATTTTTGTGGACATGGGATTTGGAAAAGGACAGCAATGAACAATCTTACAGAAAGTGAAGATGAATCTCCAGGATTCTGCTGTGTGGAATCTTGGATAAAATTCACAGGGACTGCAAAATAGATTTTGATTTTTGCTATTTTCTGTCTACCGTATTTAGAGATATTGAAAAGGGTGGAGAAAAAGACTGGATGACAGTCAAGCATTGTCCATACAAAGTAAGTCTCCTTGTTTTCTCATTGATGTTGGAAGGTAGTGTATCACAAGGATGGACGCAGTGGCCAATACTGGCTGGAGCTTGGGAGCAAGTTATGTGATGAAACCTTCAGGAATGTATTTCATCACAGTTTGCAAACCTTAGGGAGGAGGGGCAGGGCCAGCCAATCAAGAATCAGGTTTTAGAGGGGATGGAAGGCAGTTTAGGTAATTGGAAGCATGTTCCTGGCTGCCGACTGAGCACAATTCTTCATGCTCCAGTCATTTATATCCCATCTGATGGTACAACTAGACAAGTTAGACCTCAGAAAGAAATCTAACTTGATAGATCATTTTGTTTCTTTTAGTTGACATGGTGATTGGTCAATAAAACACTGTCACACAAGTCTGCAGAGTTTCTTTAACAACAGAATAGAAGTTTAGGACAAGACAAGTTATCTGGATGGAGAAGGCAGGTTAGGAAAATCAACAATTATTCTGAATTGAAAACAAACTCATGGCCTTCGATGGTTACCCAACCTACACCACAATAAATAAATTTCCACGAACAGAACCATAAGGGTTGACAGCCACCTTCTTTCAGAGCAATGCTGAAGTTGTCGCTGTTTCACAAGGTCCTCAAGATTACTTTAAAGAGAACCTTCACAGAAACGAGCCACGTTCATCTGAGTTTATGATAAAATTTACCCTGTAAAAATGGTATGTTGCAAGGTGGATTTTGCACACCAATCTGATCACATTTACTCAATAATGAATGTCCTAAGAGTTACACTGACTATCAATTCAGATATGGTCTTGCAGTGTAATGCCCTTGCGTACACCTGAAGCTACATATTTGTACGCAGAAAGATTCTGTACATTTATTACATCTGCTTCAACTTTATAAAATTAGGGACAACAATTCTCAGGTTCATACCTCAGTGCCATGTCATAGTCAAACCTTCTTGGTTTGAATTTAAAGAGAGCTTGACAGTTAACAGTCATTCATCATCTGACTGGTACATTCTGCGTGGCAAACATGGCTAAAAATCAGGCTCTATTTTCAATCAATCAGCATTCTTTCTTATAAAGTATAAAATGTTGTTCTCCATTATATATCTGATTGAAACATATAAAATCCTAACAATGCTGTTCATAGGGATGGTGCTTCTCCTGGTAGGGGAGTCCAGAACCAGGAGACACAGTCTCAGGATATGAAGCATTTACAGAGTCATAGAGATGTACAGATTGGAAACAGACCCTTCAGTCCAACCCGTCCATGCCAACCATATATCCCAATCCAATCTCGTCCCACCTGCCAGCAACCGGCCTATATTCCTCCAAACCCTTCCTATTCATATACCCATCCAAATCCCTCTTAAATGTTGCAATTGTACCAGCCTCCACCACTTCTTCTGGCAGTTCATTCCATACACGTACCACCCTCTGTGTGAAAAAGTTGCCCCTTTGGTCTCTTTTATATCTTTCCCCTCTCACCCTAAAACTATGCCCTCTAGTTCTGGACTCCCCCGCCCCAGGGAAAATTCTTTGTCTTTTTATCCTATCCATGCCCCCATGATTTCATAAACCTTTATAAGGTCACCCTTCAACCTCTGAGGGTCCAGGGACAAAAGCCCCAGCCTGTTCAGCCTCTCCCTGTAGCTCAAATCCTCCAACCCTGGCAACATCCTTGAAAATCTTTTCTGAACTCTTTCAAATTTCAACATCTTTCTGATAGGAAGGAAACCAGAATTGCACACAATATGCCGACAGTGGCCTAACCAATGCCCTGCACAGCCGCAACATGACCTCCCAACTCTGTACTCAATACTCTGACCAATAAAAGAAAGCATACCAAACATCTTCTTCACTATCCTATCTACCTGCGACTCCACTTTCAAGGAGTTATGAACCTGCACTCCAAGGTCTCTTTGTTCAGCAACACGTACTTCGCACCGAGATGAGGAAATATTTCTTCGGTCAAACTGTGGAATTTGTGAATATGAGAGGCTGTAGAGTTTGGGTCACTAAGGACATTCAAGAAAAAGATTTAAGAATTTTTTTTATAGATTAAAGTCATCAAGGGGTATGGAGAGAAAACAGAAATGCGATGTTCAGACAGAAGAGCAGCCATACTGAATGGCAGAGCAGGCTCAGTGGGCTGAATAGACTGCTCTTGCTCTTCATTTCTATGTTTCTATGCTTACATTGATATTCTTAGGAATGTTGAAGCCAACATAAAAACATATGTCTTTTCAGTAACACTTAACATCAATGCAATTTGGGATCCTCAGCACATTCAGAAGCTAAACAATGTTTTAATAGTAACAGCCGTAACTCTCACCTTAAGCTTGGAATGCAAATAATATGTCTAGTGTTGGATCAAATCTGTTAACTGGTCACAGAAAGTTGAACTAAGCATTTCTAAGTTCTGTTTGAACAGCACTGTTGCTAAATACTCCCATTCTTAGCTAATGATCACAAAGTGCACTACTAACGTTTTAAAGATATGAAAATGTAGAACATGACACTGATAACTTGGGGATGGTTGCAGTTGTTCATGACTTCTGGAAGTTGACTGTTTGGTACAGCATTGAAAGACATGAGCAAGATAGAAGCCAGAGAATTTGCAACTTCTTGGCCGACTGTGTTTGTCTGCAGGAGAGCCGGTCAATGCCAAAGTAGGGCACCTCAGCTGAAACAGCCATACTTTACATTGAGTTGATCACCACAATACACACAATGATCATACCAGATAATAGGCTGGAACATGATTGGGTAGTTGGTTCACCAATGTCTTTCAGGGAAGGAATTCGGCCACCTTGACCTGGTCTGGCTGACATGTCAGTCCAGACCCTTAGCAATGTGGGTGACTTTCAACTGCCCTCTGGAATGGCGTAGCAAGTAACTTCGTTGCATCTATCTCTACGAAGCCTCAAAAAAGAAATTAAACTGGATGGATCACCTGGCATCGACCTCGGCACAAGAAAAGACAACAGAAAAACAACCTTGCTGACCTTGCAAAATCTTCCTAACTAACACCTGGATGCTAGTGCCAAAACTAGGAGAACTGTCTCACAGACTAGTCAGACAATATTCTGGCATTGTCTGTAAGGTATGATTTCATGCGAATGACAACATCCCAGTCAATACTATCACCGTCCCTGGATACATCCGTCCCACCAACAAGACACACTGGTGACACAGTGGAATACAGGCAGGAAGAAGTTGCCATGGGAGTTCTCAACATCGACTCCAGACTCATGAAGTCTCTTGATTCCAGGTTAACCACAAGTAAGGAAACCTTCTGCTGGTTACTCAGTACTTTCCTCCCTTGGCTGATAAATATTGAACAACGCTTGGAGGCAGCACTGAGGGTGGAAAGGCACTAAATATACACTGACTGGTGAATTTCAGTGTCCATCACCAACAGTAGTTCAGCAGTAGCACTATTAATTGAGCTGATCAGACCCTGAAAGACTCAGCTATTAGAATGGGTCTGCCACAGGCGGTGTGGGAACCAGCAAGAGGGAAAAACATACTTGACCTCATCCTTACCAATGCACAGCTGACCCACCTGTCAGCTACAAATGCATCCACCCATGACAATACTGATAAGAGTGACCACTACACAGTCCCCATGGAGGCAAAGTCCTACTTTCACTTTGAAAACACTCTGTATTATGTTGTGTGGCATCATCACTATGCTAAAAGGAACAGACTTTGAACAGATCGAGCAACTCAAGACTGTGGGCGATCAAAAACAGCAGAACTTGACTCCAGCACAATGTGCAACCTCATGGCCTGGAATATCCCTCACTCAACAATTGCCATCAAGCCAGGAGATCAATCCTGGTTCAATGGAGAGAGTGATGCCCAGTGCCAGGAGCAGCACTGGGCATCACAAAAAATGTAAATATTTGGTGAAACTACTGAACGGACTAATTGCATGCCAAACTGTATAAACAACAAGTGATATAGTTAAGCAATCCCACAAACAATAGATCAGATCTTAGCTCTGCAGCCCTGCTACATCCAGTCGTCAATGGTGGAGGACAATTAAACAACTCATTGGAGCAGGAAGCTGCATAAATATCCCCATTCTTACTGATAAGAGACACCAACAGAACATTGAAAAGTATAAGGCCAAAGCATTCACAGTATCTTCTCCAGTGAAATTTCCTCCATTGTCCCCTGGATCACAGATGCCAGTCTTCAGACAATTTAATTCACTCTATCGGATATTCAGAAATGGTTGAAAGCACTGGATGCTGAAAAGCTATGGGCCCTGACAACATTCTGGTAATAATACTGAAGACTTGTGCTCTGGAACTTAACCGTCTCTGAGTCAAGCTTTTCAGCACAGGCATCTACCTGATTCATGAGAACATTGTCCAGCTATGTCCTGTACATAAAATGTAGGACAAATCCTACCTGGCCTTCCGCTTATGCTTGTTCATCAGTTAATTGATGAAGTGTCATCAACAGTGCTCTCAAGTAGCACTTGCTTCGCAACAACCTGCCCACTGATGCTCAGTTTTTGTTACACCACGCCCACTCAGTTCCTGTCCACATTACAACCTTAGTTAAACGTGGACAAAAGAGGAGAATTCCTGAAGTGAGGTAAGAGCGACAGCCCCTGATATAAAGGCGGCATTCAATGGAGTACAGCAGCAGGGAGTCCTTGCAAAACTGGAATCAATGAGAATCAAGGGACAAACTCTCCACTGGTTGGGGTCATACCCTGGCACATGTGAAGGTGATTGTGATTGTTGAAGGTCAGTCATCTCAACATCAGGACAGCTCTGCTCTCAGGGTGTTTTCATCGGCCTAAATACCTTCAGCTGCTTCATCAGTGACCTTACCTCCATCAGAAAGTCAGAAATGGGGATGTCCACCGATGATTGGACAATGTTCAGACCCATTCATGGATCCTCAAATACTGAAGTAGTTCATGTTCAAATGCAACAAGATCTATACAATATCCAGGCTTGGGTTGACAACTGGCAAGGAACATCTGCGCTTTACAGTGGCAGGCAATGATCATCTCCAATCAGAGACAATCTAACCACTCGCCTCAACATTCAATAATGTTACTATCACTGAATACACCCCTTATCAACATCTGGGGGGTTATCTTCATGAGAAATTCAACGAGACTCACTATGTAAATATAACAGCTACAAAAGCAGGTTAAAGGCTAGGAAGACAACGGCGAGTAACTCACCTCCTGACTCTCCAAAGTCTGCCCATCATCTACAAAACATAAGTCAGGACTATGATAGAATACTCCCCACTTGGCTGGTTGGATGAAGATCCAACAACTCTGAAGAAGGTGAGACCATCAAGGACAAAGCAGCCCTCTTAAATGGCACTGCAAACACAAGTATCCAGTCTCCCCAACATCAACACTCAATGACAGCACTGTGTACTTTCTACAAGGTGCACTGCAGAAAAATCACCAAAGATCTTTTGACACCACCTTCCAAACCCACAACTATTTCCATCCAGAAGGACAAGGACAGCAGATACATGGGAATACCACCACCTGTAAGTTCCCTCCAAACCACTCACCATCCTGACTTGGAAATATATCGCTGTGCCTTCACTGTCGCCAGGTCAAAATCGTGGAATCCCTTCCCTACAGGCACTGTAGGTCTGTCTGCAGCACATGGACTGCAGAAGGTAGCTCACCACTACCCTTAAAGGGTAACTATAGACACACAATAAATGCTGGCACCAAGCAAGAGCCACATCCCACAAGTGATTTAAATAAAAGTAATTGGTTAAATTGGATTAGACTTGTTCTCTGTGGACTTGTCACACCTGAGCAATTTTCCACAATGGAGGGTTTATGCCAGTTTATAGCTGTACTGGATAACTTGACTCGAAGTGTAATTAGTTCTCCAGAACAAGTTTTTAGTTCTTCGGTTAGCTCCATTGCCTTTTTAGATTCAGCATACTCAGCTGTTTCTTGATACCACGTGGAGTGAATCAAATTGTATTATAACAGCCATCTGTGATAATAAGGACTTCAGAAAGGTGCTGAAATGGATCCTTCACATGGTACTTTTGGCTGGAAAAACTGGGAACATTTCAACTTGTCCTGTGCACACTTATGTTCTATTTTGAGGATGGGAGATGCTCATGGAGCTGTCTTCTTTACACATTTTTGAAACTCTACCACCATTCTAAATTGGATGTGTGATATGAACAATTGATTGTGGAACAATTTCATTCTGTCGAAAGCATGTTCCTGTTGTGTTTAGCATCAATGAAATCCTGTGTTGTAGCTTCACAAAGCTGGCACTCATTTTCAGAGGCAAAAGACTGTTGGAATAGTCTTTCTCTCCACAGATAGTGCCAGACCTGCTAAGTTTCTCCAGCAATTTCTGTTTATGTTTCAGATTTGCAGCACCTGCAGTTTTTTGTTTTATTTAAATTTCTAGCTTGTTAACACTCAGTGGATATCCTGCAATTGTCCACAATCCTTGGCACTGCTATTATCCTTATAAAGAAAGGTTCCTGTGCACCTAGACAAGCAGTCTCGAGCTGCCCTTCACAATGCAGGCTAGTGAAAACTGGCACCACGTTTTGTGGGCAGGGACCTGGAAGCCCTGCTCAAAGCGGTGGTGCACAGGCCTCTTCCCCAAGATGAGCAGCGGAGGCCACAACACCACATCATGCCAGCCTAGTCTGAGGTTGCCACCAAGGTTCAGTGCAGCCTCAGCCATCCGGGGAAAAGCACAACAATGTAGGAAGAGGTCTGTGACCTTCTTCACTCTGGCAGTGGAAGTGCTGCCACCTTCTCTCCAATATCTCACACTCGTTCTACATCTGCTATTCATTGTACTCACCTCCCAAAAAGGCTCAGGCTCTCCCATTCACATTGTTTCCAACAGTATCTTCTCCGACTCGCTATCACCCACTCCAACCCTGACACCATCAGGCCTTCTTCAGTTCCTACTCACTCGTTGCGGATGTCTCCCCACTTAGATAGAAAGTAACGGCTGTGCCACCCACTTTTATCTCCCATAACATCTGCCTCTCTCTCAGTTCGGGAGAAAACAGGCCACAATAGGGCAGAAAGAATCAAGATGGGGGTGGCATTCTGCCTGTCATTTGACTCCTCACCACTTCCAAGGAAAGGATCCTGACTGTGACTGCATTGATTGACCATGGTCAAGTCCCTGGACTGGTTTTGGAGACTGTCCTTGACTTAGTGTGTCAGCATCCCATGACTGAAGGCAATCTATCTTGATTTGATTTGACTAAGGGCTGCTGACAACCATGACAATCTTCTCAGCTTTCAGTCTGCACAGAATAACAAGGCAAGACAGGAGTACTCTGACCCCCAAATCTCTGAATGAGGGGGACAATGCATAAAAAGGAAAGGCAATGCGATACAAGCAGGCAACATCAGTAAGCTCAAAGTGAGCATTCTGACTGTGAGCAAACAGACCAGAGATGTTCCTTAGGTAAAAACAATGACTGCAGATGCTGGAAACTAGATTCTGGATTCGTGGTGCTGGAAGAGAACAGCAGTTCAGGCAGCATCGGAGGAGCAGTAAAATCGATGTTTCGGGCAAAACCCCTTCATCAGGCCTGTATTCCTGCTGAAGGGCTTTTGCCTGAAACGTTGATTTTACTGCTCCTCGGATGCTGCCTGAACTGCTGTACTCTTCCAGCACCACTCATCCAGGGATGTTCCTTGGTCCATTCGGTGAGCTTGGAGCATGTCCCTTCGTGCAACATGTTCTCGCTGCAGAACTGCAATAATATTTGCTGGTGCAGCATAAGATACAGCACTATAGAGCAGAACTGTCCTGTTGATGGATCAGAGATGTGCCATGAGGCTTCCTAGAGGTTGGTATACATGCCAATATTCATGGACATGGGGTGCATGTGACATTAATCCCTGTGCCCAACATGAATGTCCTTTGAAGCAAGCTGTAAGCTAAATCACCAGGTACCTGCTCTGAGCATCAGGTCAAAGATTCTTGGCATTTAGATACTTTGGGATGGTTGGAAAGATAGGAAGCTGCTTCTTAATGCGGTGAGATGTGCTGTCAATAAAGTTGGTAACAAGCAATAATCCTACTTAATAGATAACCCGTTGCTGCCTACTGAGAAACTCGTCTCAGGTGTCTAGCAGATGCATGGAAGAGATGACAAGTTGCTCCCGATGTCAACAAAGATTTCACCAAGCTCATCGGGCCATTCTCCCGGAAATCTTGCCAGAACCAACATCGTTCGGGCACCTATGAGATTCCATCCAGTGAGTTGTGGGAACCCAGAGGTTACAATTGACAGGTTGCTGAGTTAACGTGGTGAAACCTCATTTAAAATGTGGACACAGAAATTTTTAAAAGGGAAAAAAAATTGACATAACAAGTATGACAACAGGAAGTTGGGTATACAGCAAATGGACATAAATACAGGTCTATTTGTCAGATGTGGATAGACGTTTACAGAACTCTCAAAGATGCAGTCCCTCAACGTCAAAATCTGATAATTGGAGGCCATTGATAGACTCGGAGATATATGAGAATAGTTTGTAGGGTGGGAGAAGCAGATTATATTATTTTTCCTTACACACCTCCCAACAAATAGTTTGAACTGAATGATGAGAGACTGTGTGCCTACATCTGATTTTTTGTTGTGAAGTGTGTTTGGTGTGAGATGACGGGGGCTCAGAGCAGAGGGGGAGGAAAATAGGTAACAGTACAGCAATTACCACATTTAAATTTTGCTGTGAGATTTAAATAATGGCTTGGCATTTCCACAAATTTCTCCAGCCTGCTATTTTGTTTCAAAAGAAATTAGTTAATTTTTAAAAATTATTACCAAAGGAATCGTCTCCAAACTGCTTCTGTTATTGCACAACATGAGTTTGTTACCTTCAAATTTTACTTTAATGAAACATGACACAAAAAAACTGTTTCTATGTAATTGGTGTTCATCTATGTACCAAGCTTGTTTTCAGTTTTATTAACAGAAGTTAAGACCAATGCAGTGTTCTCATTCTTTCTGCCACCAAATTGCCACTTGACTGACACAAAAGCTTCTGTGCATGTCTAATATGAGTGTAGTACAATGTGAAAAGAAATTGGATGAGTATTTAATTCACATTCAATAAACTGAAGACAAACTAATTAACCAAATACGCTAATTATGACATTGAGTTATAAATTTGTACTCATCATTTTTTGGTGCAGGAAGAAACATGTTTGTCACACTGCAGTGAACGTAAACCACTTGATGAATTTGACTCGGCCTTTACAGTTTATGAATGAAGTTTGGCACAGTGCAATTGAACGCTTGAATACACCCCTGAAGCTGTTTATGAATGTATTTGAGACTGATGAGAAATTCAAAAGAAGGTACACACATAAAGAAATGGCATCAGACCTGTGGTGAATAGCCAGCTGGAGCATTCATGTCAGCATTCCAAGAATGTGTTTCAGGAACAGAAACAAATAAATTACTGTTGACGTTTCAGTGCATTGAAAGACAATTGCAGTGTACTTAATTTCACATTTCCAAATGCAATTGTACTTTACATGAGTCACTGAATTTGTTTTTAGTTTTATTCATCTGTGAAAGGAGACATTCAGAAAGACTTTAAGAAAACTTGCCCTATTGGTACTTTTCATAGAGAAAAAAATCAGGAGGAGAATATCCCTTTAAGATCACTGTGTAAAGCCTGAGACAGTCTCCTTATTCTATGAGAATAAATAAGCACACCTCCTCTTCTGACTAAGTCACTGAGCAATACCTGTGTCATAGCACTGGAGGAGTGTTTGTGCAAGGCCCCTACTCTCAATTGAGGGTGGCTTTGTAGAGTTGAGTGGCTGTGATGGGGGTGGAAAGCAGCACATAAAGGAAGAGGTGATCTGTGAAGGCTTACCTGAGAGTACTGTTCCTTGAATAAACCCAGTTTGGAGATCTTTACCCTGTTGGTAAAAATAAGAAGATAAGAGACACACAATATTACTCTTCTGACTTTTTGAGAAAATAGTGTTATGCTGTTCAAATATTAAATCTCCTAAAAGATTCGGATTTTATCATCATCAACTACCGAAGTCCCTCACACTGGATCAGCCTCTAAGAATGAAAGTTTGTTAATCTGGCTCATTGCTGTGATAATTTTAAACACTGAGAACATGAGCAGAAATAAAACTCTATCTTTTCTGCCATTGCAAAAACTGACATCCAACCCCGAGTACCAGTCCTTCCCATATCAGCCATCCCTAAGGCTTCAAAAGCAATCCTGATAAAATGGACCGACAAACTGGTGTCTGATTTGAGTACTTTTTCATTATCCATTCAAGAGATGTGTGCATTGCTGGCTAGGTCAGCATTTAATGCTCAATCCTTGTTACTTTCAAGAAGATGGAGGTGAGCTAGCTTCTTGATCAGCTGCAATGCTGTTTGTGAGGGAGCTCCAGATTTTGACCAAGTGACAGTGTTACCAGCTGTCTACCCTTGTCCTTTCAGATGGTAGTGATCACTGATTGGAAGATGCTAAAGAGCCTTGGTGATTTTCTACAGTACATCTTGGAGACAGGACACACTGATCCTCATTGGTGGGAGGACTGAATGGTTGTGAATGCAGTGCTAACTGAGTCAGCTGCTTTGTCTTGGATGGTGTCAAGCTTCTTGAACATTATTGGGAATGCACTCATTCAGGTAAATGGGGAGTATCTCATCACAGTCCTGACTTGTGCCTTATAAATGGTGGACAGGCTTTGGGGAGTCAGGAGGTGAGTTACTCGCTGTAGGATTTCATCCTCTGACCTGCTCTTGAAGCCACGGTATTTATTTAGCTTGTCCAGTTCAGTTTCTGCTTAAGGATAACTCCCAAGTTTAACTCAAATTAATTCACATAGAATCCTTAAAATGAGAATGGAGCTGCTTGAGATTTAAACATAAATTCTTGATATAAAAAGAGGTGAGCCAACCTGCCACATCAACAGTCCCCATAAACAATAAAGCAATGTACACAACGATGGAAGAATAACAAACAACAGGAGACAATGAGGACTAAAAGTCTGATAATCGCTTCCTTCTTCCTGACATGAGCAAGTGGAAACCCATTTATACATTCAACAGGAAATCATGCAATGTTGATCATTTGATTTGATTTAACATATTTACTGTTGTGTGTGTTTTGTTTCAAAATACAGTGAAGAGTGTTGTAAAGTATCACCACTCTTCAGCACCATCTTAAAACAAAGGAAAATAAAGTAAAACATAGAATATAAAGGGGGAAAAATAAAAAAATTATAAAACTGTTCAACTTTACAGTCCTTCTTACGAAAGTGCTCCACCATGAGTCATGGACCTGGTGGCCAGGCACGAGTCCCTTTGCTGAGCCTCTGGAATGAAACTCGACACTCTTTGGTGCTGTCTCAATTCTACTGACACCCTCGTCACAGTGAATTCTCACTGGACCTTGACAATGTAGATGGCACTGACGCCGGGTACTGCACCACCCAAACTCGACTTTGCTGCTGCCATGAGTCCGCTTCAGGCCCACCTCACCAATGCAGCCTCTGCATTAGAGTCTCATACTGGGCCCAAACTCACCTCCATTGCTGCCTCCACGAATCTGTGCTAGACTGAGATACTGCTGGGAACCAAACTCACTTCCATGAGTCAGCGCTAGCAATGCCTCATCAATGCAGGCAGACACTCTTTGATACCGACTTCTAATGACAAATCATGCATTAATTTTGCTTGTCTTTTCATAGATGCTGCCAGACATGGTGAGTATGATCAAAGTTTTCCATTTTCAGAAAGTGTAATCACTCAGGATAACTTTGATTTGATGTAAAAGTCTGAAACAGGTGCTTGGGAACAGGCAGCCCATATTAGGGTGGCATGGTTACAGGTCTCGTGAGTTTTAGATTTGATTAGATTCCCTACAGCATGGAAACAGGCCTTTGGCCCAACAAGTCCACACCGACCCCCCCCCCGAAGAATCACCCACCCAGACCCATTCCCCTAACTAATGCGCCTAACACTATGGGCAATTTAGCATGGCGAATTTACCTGACCTGCACATCTTTGGACTGTGGGAGGAAACCCACGCAGACACGGGGAGAATGTACAAACTCCACACAGACAGTTGCCTGAGGCAGGAATCGAACCCAGGTCCCTGGCATAGTGAGGCAGCAGTGCTAACCACTGAGTCACCGTGCCTGGTCAGTGACATCTTCAACCCATGAATGAAGAAATGAACAGTGAATTTTCTAGGTTCCTGACTGTAAGGGGAACAGGTTAATAAATAATTGCATTGACGGGAAAGGTAATTAAGAACTAAAATAAGCAGAGTAGCTGTGAGTCAACAAAAATCCTTTTTATGGCCATAGTAGTAATTTAACTGACAGAGTGGCAAAGCAGTGAGGTGGAAGCAGAATACTGCTAGTGAAGGGATGGACAATAAAAAATACAAAGGTATGGCTGAGGAAAGGGTGTGCAATTTCCTTGAATTTACCCAGAAACCTCAAAAATCTACATCATCTGAAAAGATTGGGGTTGTGAACAAATATGTAATAATGTGAATTAAATATTCACTGTCACACAAGTAATCATTAACAAAGCACAGCACAATAGTAAAAACATCTCTATCCATTTTATTTTTTGTACAAACAAGAGCACAGTGAATATGTAGAATTTCCCATGGGATATATGTAACCCACCAGGAATTTGCTTTTCTACTTGGGTTTCAAGTACCTTCAGCAGCAACGTGATCACATTTGAGTTTCATTTCAAGATGTTACTTCGATTGCAGAACAATGTTACATTGTACTTTACATTTCTATGTGCAGATCAAGCACAGAGGTCCGTGTGTGGTCTATAAATACTGCTATTAATTGCGAAATCTTAGAATGTTGAAATCATAGTCCTCCAACTGCTACCTTAACGAAGTCATGGTTACAATTAACTGAACCACAATAGCATACATAGCAATAGCATTTTGAGAGCACTGATTATTCATGTCAACCCAGTGACAAAAACATTGTTAAATGATACATTTACATGTATCTCCCCGAATGAAGCACTCAAAAATGAGTGTTGAAACCAATTTATTGTTATGTATAATGTACTTTTGTACAATTCTGAAAAGAATTTTGCAGGGGCAGACGTGAAAAAGTAAACTCCCCTATCATTTCTACAGAAATTCAGAATCACATTCTTCTGTTATTAACAATCGAGTGGTCAAAAATAAAGCAATCAGTTGAAAGATTGCCCTTGTACCAAGAGGTTGAGTTTAAATCTTGGCCAGGAGCAGTGATCATTTTTTTTTTCAACTTCCAAGTAATCTGAACAGTCTTAGCTTCATTTCAGGGATGCAAGCATGCCTACTGAAAAAAAATGCTTGGAAACACAGCATAGTTCAGCTCATTTTATAATTTCAAATCTTACTTGATCACTTTCAAATTTCTGTCTTTTGCAGCATTGTCTGTTGCAACTTGATGCATATATTTCAGTTTGCACATTTTATCTGACATGTGTCTCTTAGTGCTTTCGCAGTCCAGGTCCAGATCCCTGGAATCTCCAGCACAGTTGTTATCCACACAAAAGTATTTTCCATTTTTTAAAAACAATTTTTGACAAAAAATAATAGTTGTGTAATCAAGATCGTTCCTCCTTCTAAAATCTGATTCATCGTCACAACTTTAGGAGAATGGAGTTGAAGGAATAACCTTGAAAAGTTGTAATTTCAGTGAACATTAGAAATTTCCAATTTTACACCGTACTTCTATAATTTACATAGATAAGCAATAAGCACATAAATTGTCACTGAGGAGATTTTCACCTGTTCTGGAACAAATATCCCTATAACTCTGATAAGTATGCCACAATGGACTGAAGCGATGACAGAGACGTTAAAAGTGATCACAGATTGAAAAGGGATCTTGAATTATTTGAGTTTGGTGCGTTAAAGGAAACGTTAAAGGCTATCATTAGTTTTTAACTGCATTGCTTCACACGATTCTGAGGGGAAAAAGAATTTCCAAAAGCTTGAAGAGAAATAAGATTTGCATAGAGCCAAATTTTGAACAGATAGGATAAAAAAATTCAATACACAATTCCAAAATCAATGAAATGTGGCTATTGACATGTAGTCAGACAGCCTTTCTACCTTCTTGCTCATAAAAACAGTAAAATTAAACAGTTGAAAACCACCAATAATTACTCCAATGGTTCTGAACCAAACTTCTCAATAACCAATCCCAGACTTCACAAATAATTAATTCCAGGTACTGGTTTTGTCATAAAATCATAGAGCTGCACAGCATGGGAATTGACTCTTCGGTCCAACTAAATTAATCTCGTTCCATTTGCCAGCACTTATGCCACTAATCCTATCCTATTCATGTACCCATCCTGGTGCCTTTCAAATGTTGTAATTGTACGAACCTCCACCACATTTTGGATCCCAAACAAAAGATTTGTTTGTTAAATACCCAGTGACTTTGCCAGAACTTAACTTCAATTACAAGGTAAGCGAATGTATATGCATTAAACTTGAAACATTTGTTTTCAGCCCCATCATATGAAAGACAGCTAAAACAAACAAACACAGTGAAAATAACAAAACTGGCCAGATTACTTAAGTCAATTTCAACATGCAACAATTAACTGGACTCACTGTGCTTTTTTTAAACATTGATCAGGTTCTCCTTTTCAGTTCACCCAGGCAAAGATAAAAATTTAATTCAGCTTTCTACATTTTGGGCTTCTGGAAGCTGATGCAGCAGATTAGGCAGGGAGCTTTCAAACCTTCATGATGTCTCAGCAACAACGAAAAGCTGTCTCTCCAGAAAATTTAGTTAAAAACAAATTTCAATCCTTGTTCCAACCAGGTAGACTTATTATCTGTTCCAAAGGCAATAATTACCATTTGCTTGACCATACAGTCTCTTCCAGACTTGCCAGAACCAATTCCCAAGTTCTGACCTTATTAAGAAGGCAAAAGTGAGGACTGCAGCTGCTGGAGATTAGAGTTGAGAGTGTGGTGCTGGAAAAACACAGCAGGTCAGGCAGCATCTGAGGAGCAAGAAAATCCATGTTTCAGGCAAAAGCCCTTCATCAGGAATCTGACCTTGTTAACAGCCAACTTCTGTGATCTGTTTAAGCATATTGCTCTTCCCAAGGTTTCTGTGTCTCTTCAGACCTCTGTAATCAAGAATCAGCCTACAGTGAGCCTCCAGTCCCAGCCTCACAAGCAAACTAAACCTTGTTTTGTCTGTTCTTTTCCTTTTACCGCAAGCTGTCCCAAAGCCCACAAGTCAATTCCAGCTCTCAATTCAAACTGACACAAGAATAAAATTAAAAATAATTTAAAATCAGAATTGATTATAATGTAGCATATGTATAGTGTGTTGCAAAAGAGAACTAAAACATGTATTTTGTGTTTGCATATTCTGAAGTACAAACAACGGCTCTTCAAAAAAGTTGGAACAATCTGATAATGGAGATGGTGTGGGGAATGCAAAATAGCAGAAAAAGTGAAATGTGGACCAAGTCAAGCGATTTTCAATCCAGCTAGAGAATATGGTAATGACAATAAATTATTTGTGAAACGAAATCTCAATTCAGTATCAAAGTGCTCCAGCAAAGCAGAGCACGAAGTTTAGCTCGGGAGGTTGGAACAGGCTGACGAAGGGCTTATGCCCAAAACATTGATTCTCCTGCTTCTCGGTTGCTGCCTGACTTGCAGTGCTTTTCCAGCACCACACTCTTGGCTCTGATCTCCAGTCTTCACTTTTTCTGAGCTCAGGAGGTTGCCAATTCCATAATAATCGTGGCATTTTATTCAAGTGACACATCTGCAGCTCATAAGCTGAATTACAGCACAAGTGATCTTGAAAAATGAATCAACAAACGATAATCAGGCTACAAATGTGCAAACATTAAAGGGTCAGCAACTTGAAATATTCACCATGTTGCATTTGACAGTTGCTGCATGATCTGCTGAGTGTTCATTGTTTTTATCGCAGATTTCAATCATGTACAATATTTTGAGGGCAACACAGAGAATGAGCAGTTTGGAAATTAGGTTTTGGAGATATGGAAGGTGCATTTTGAAATAGATTTTGAAAGAGGTCAGGATATTACCATATCACAGTCAGAGATTCACAAATTGTGTGAACTTGGGATCAAAAAGTAGAAGTTGAACAGCACAAGTAAGAATAAGAGGGTGCAGAGCTTCCTGGAGAACACAAATGGGGAAGAAAAGGTACCAGGCTGAAAGTGTAAAAGTGCCAAAAAAAAAACTCGTTTTTGAAACCAAAAATGTCTGCGAGCTTCTCAGATTTAACCCAGTTTTGTGGAGAGTTATGAAAAAATCTCTGCAGGAGAAAAGAGAAACATGGACTGCAGGGAAATAGATCACCACAAGGAAAGTTTAATGACAATCGAGATTTTTGATAAGAGATTGAATGGACTGGGGATTTTGTTTCCTTGGAGCGGAGGAAACTGAGAAGGGACATGATTGAGGGGAATAAAACTGAGGGACACAGATGGGGTAGATGGTAAGACACAATTCCCCTTGGTGGAGAAATCAATGACTAGGGGACATAGGTAAGGTCAGGGGCAAGAGGTTTGGAGGATATATAAGGAAAGCATTTTTCATCCAGAATCTGGAACTCACTGTTTTTCAGGGTGGGACAGACAACAACCCTCATAACATTTCAGAAATACTTAGATGTCCACATGATGCCAAGGTATACAAGGCTAAGGGCTAAATTTTGGAAAATGGGATTAGAATAATTAGGTTGCTGTTTTTGACTGGCATCGACTTCATGGGCTGAAGGGCCTTTCTGTGCTGAAGACCTCAAAGATTCTGTGACGTAACGAAGGCATGTGACTAATTATGCTCTGTTAGAAAAAGAAAGCTACATGACATTGGTGCAGAGAAGATGCAAACATCTACCCCATTTGAATGAAGCTCAGGCATTAAAGGTCCCACTGCCATCGATTCCAAATGGGTCAAGTGTTTGCTTTGCTGCTTTTTAAACCAAGAGATAAAATTTGAGACTTTGGCATTTGCAACTGGAAGCTTTCAATTACAATTATATGCTCTGTGTTTTTCTTTTCACCACATTATTTCATGCAGTCACTTGCAACAAAGCACAGTTTCACTACCTTACCATGCAATCGTGGAAACAATTTGTGAAGCCTGTTCAGAGCAAACCTTTGTAACTCATCATCCTCTTTTCTTAGAAGCATGCAGGTAGTTTAAAGTTTCATAGAGAAATGTTTCAGGGGCGTCCTCACACCCCAAGTTGAGGCAGACAGATGGGTGGCTGTGTGGAGGGGCAGGCAGTCAGTCAAGGAGACCCCTGGGGCTATCCCCTCTCAAACAACTGTACCACTTTGGATACTGTTTTTGCCGGGTGGGGGAATAATTTATCAGGAGATGGTGACAGTAGCAGCCAGAACAGAAGCATCATAGTGAGCTCTATGATACAGCAAGGAGAGTTGAAGTGCAGGTGAGCAATGGGGTCAGGTCGTCTATAGTCAGGGGCACAGACTGGCATTTCTGTGGCTACAAATGAGACCTCAGGATGTGTTGCCTCCTTGCTGCCAGGGTCAAGAGTGCCTCTGAGTGGATACAGAACATTCTGAAAGGGGAGAGTGTACAGCCAGAGGTTGTGGTCCATACTGGTCCTAGTGATACAGACAGGAAGGATGATGAGTTCCTGCAAAAGAAATTTAGGAGGTTCAGCATAAAGATAAAAACAAGAACCTCTTAGGGTTGTAATCTGAGAATTATTCCTCATGCTAGTGAGATGATAATAGGAAGATAGTACAGCCGAATTGGTGGCTAAAGAAGTGATATACGAGGGAGGGATTCATATATCTGGATGACTGTGATCTCATCCAGGGCAGGAGGGATCTGAAACAAAAAGGATGGGTTATGCCTGAATTGGGAGGCACCAAAATCATTGCGGGGAGATTTTGTTGTGCCACTTAGGAAGGTTTAAACTTGTATAACAGACTGGGAACTGGAACTACAGGTCCACATGTGAGAAGGTATAACATAATAAGATGAGGAAGCAGGGCTGATTTAATGAATGAGGTGGGACGACAAAACGCTTACAGAGTAAGACAGGAGGAAGAAACAATGCTGAAGGACACTTTAAGAGCGTACAGCCAAAATTCAAATTCTTTCTACAAATGCACGGACTGTAAGCAACAAGTTAGCGGCAGGCATAGATTCAAATTGGAAACTATGCTCTCATAGTCATTTTGCAGACATTGTTGCAAGGTGGTCAGGACAAGGCACTAAATATATCAGGTTATAAGGTTCACAGGAAGAATAGAGAAAACAGCGGAAGGGGTGCAATAATATTACTGATTCAAAACTGAGGGAGAACTTCATGAGGGGAAAACCTCTCGTGGAGACCTGATACTAGATTGTTCAAATGGTGAAATTAGGCAGCTGTATAGCTAAGGCAGAGATTGGGAGAGACAGAGAAGCACCTGACAGAAAGACTGTGAATTTCTACAGCACATCCAGGACAGTTTCCTCTGGCAAAGTACAAGTAATACAGGATCTCGTAATAAGCAATGACCAAGCTGTTCATAAGCATTTGACAAATAGTGAGCATAACATGATTGAGTTTCATGTCATGTTTATTGGACATAAGCGAAGATCAAATGGTAGAATGTTGGATTTAAGTGAAGCAGACTTTAGTGAGATGAGACACAGTAAACTGGGAATTTCTGCTAATAGGTAAAACAGCTGAGGAAGAGTAGAGTGTTTAAAGAAACATTTAATGCAATTCAGAAGCAGTTTGTACCCAAGGGTAGGAAAATCTCAACCTCTCAAAAAAAAAGTGATGGGCATCTAAGGAGATAATGGTCAGAATAAAATTAAAAGAAAGGGCTTATAAAAACGCAAAGAACAGTACAAACCCCACAGAATGGGACCAATACAAAGACCATCAAAAGGGTTGCAACTTATATTGGCAGTTAGAAAGGATTATGAAAGGAAACTTTCAAGGGACATGAAAGACACTGTGAAGAGATTCTATAGTTATATAAAGGGAAAGCAGCTGGTTATAGGTGCGATTGGTCTACTGAAGGTTCTAAGTGGGGATATTGTCAATGACCAAAGGGAAATGGCAGGCATGCTGAACAACTATTTGCTTCATTATTTATAGCAGAAAAACAGGGTAACTTGCCTCCTGCCCCAAAGAACGGAGCATCAAGGACAGGGTCTAAATAAAATTTACTTCAGTAAATCATCAATAATGGGGAAATGCATGGAACTGAAGATTGCCAAATCTCCAGAAGCTCATGGTTTCCATCCAGAGGTGTTAAAGGAGGTCGGTGAGCACATTGACAATGCCCTCACCATAATCTCTCTGAGTTCCCTGGATTCAGGAGTTGTACTTCTGGATTGGAATTTGCTCACATCACTCCATCTTTTACAAAGGTGACAGAGGGAAACCTGGGAATTACAGACCAGTTAGCCTGACATCTGTGGTGGGGAAATTGTTGCAGTCAGAAATGCATAATAGAATGACGGATCACTATGAAAAAATTCAGTTAATCAGGGAGAATCTGCAAGGAGTCATGAAAGGAATGTCATTCCTGACAAATCTCTCAGAGATAAAAACTCAGCAGTCTTGTGGGGGAGGGTGGGGTTGTAAGGACATGGGAGAAGATGCTTAGGCCCGAAAATTATTGAACTTGATTTTGAGTCCGAAAGACTACAGGGTTCCCAAAGTGGAACATGAGCTGCTGTTCTCCCAACATTTGGTGGAGGTGTGTGCAGCTTCAGTGATAAACTGGACTTAACCAGATGGAGCAGAAAAGATCAGTGACCTTCCACTGACACAGCTGGGCTTTGCTCCAGACTGGTTGGACTGCACTGAACTGGGTGGCAATCACAGACCAGACTGGCAAGGTCTCGCAACATGGTCTCCTCTGCCAGTCCTTGGGGGAGTAGAAGGTTCTCCCTCTGCAGCACCCTATCCACCAGGACTTCCAGATCTCTGCCTGCAAAGAGAGGCATCAATATCCTTTTCTCTGCCAAGTTTGGGTCTCATGTTATGAACTGCGCAGAGCAGCTCTGAACAGACAGTAATTGTCAAAGTGTGCAACATCCTTTCAAAGGTAATGACAAGGATGAAGGTGTTTTGGAAGGTATCCTAATAGCGATGAATTCTTCTGGCTATGGCAAGTGGTAGGATCCAGACAGGATTGAATGAGAGCTGTGATATGGGGGTGAGGTAGGTCAGGTAAGTCCGGGAACCCTGCCCGGCCCGATTCTACCTCCTTCCCAAGATCCACAAGCCTGACCACCCCGGCCAATCCATTGTCTCAGCCTGCTCCTGCCCCACCGAACTCATCGCCATCTACCTCGATACTGTCCTATCCCCCCAGTCCAGGAAATATCTAAACTCGGGTGAGGTTGGTCATTAATGACTGAACCTGGGATGATCATGCAAGAAAATTTGCTCATCTTTATAGAGAGAAGCCCTTCATGAAATTCAATTAAAAATCTACTCCGATAAAACATGGTACAAATCAGCACAAAGCTTCTGACTTTACCCTTACTCTCTGAACCTCTTCGCCCAAAAATGTGCAAGATAGGATCTTCAAATGCAGACACAGGCTTGAGATTTTGTGAATACAGGAAGATTTCCAATGTCACAGGAATAAGCAAAATGGTTCTCTTGAAATCAGCAGTAGAACACTAAAACAACCTTACGAATGAGGAATCCTGAAATGGCAGTTCGTTTCTGAAACTGGGGTGGAATATTGAGCTACAGTGGCTTTTAGTTGCAAATGCAGAACACGCTTAAAATGCAGTGTTCCTGTCTTTGTTCATGACTAACACATCAACCAGTTTTGGTTGGCCAAGAAATTAAATTTTACATGGCTTTGCAAAACATTTTTCTGGAAATGTAAGAATACTTACATAACTAGACCCCAAGAAAGGTTTGATATAATAGAATGAAAGAACAAAAAAAAACGTTGCTGGCAACAGTTGAGCTGAGACTGTATTTCTTTGCTGAAGAGACAGTTCATAAAATCGCTGCTTGGTTAGTGAATAAGTTGAAGTATCAAATGACCTCTCACAATAAAATGAAGTGCACTTTAGCCAGCAAAATTTTTTCCCCCAGTCTTGGATCTTTCTTTCAAAAGTGTCAATTTGTGCTTTAAAAGCTTACTGCAACAAAAGTGCAAAGTTAAAAGCCAGAGTATGTCAAGATGAATAGCTTTAATCATATCCCATTTGATTTTTCCACAGCAAATATATCTCATGCTGCATCAACCAAGCAGATTCCACCAATGCGATTTATCATTCCAACTCTTCTGTAGTTCCTCAGCTAATGAACTGTACAGTTTCAACTTCTAACTCGGCAAGAAGCACGTCCATGATATGAAGTCCCAAGCTCTAAACCGAGCAACTTGCTGTATTCAGTACTTGCTGGAAGTTTGATCTCTTTGCCTCACTCTTCCATAGTGTAGAATTGTGTACTTCAGATGGAACTATCTTTCAGCAATGTCAATAGCTCGGTGGCAGCATCCTCATCTGGGATTGACATTTGTGCAGTCAAACCCCAGTACAGAGATCAGTATACAAAATCTTGTCTGGCGCTATCAGCTCAGGGTAAGGACGTGTAGAGACTAGAGATGCCCTCTTTCAAGTAAGCCACTTCACAAGAACCCTGCTTATACTGTCAGGTGGATATAAAATTCATTGTGGAATAACAGAATGAGCAGAGGGAGGGTAGAGCCGACCAGGGATAGTGGAGGGAACTTGTGCCTGGAGTCTGAAGAGGTAGGGAAAGTCCTAAATGAGTTTTTGGCTTTAGTATTCACTCGAGAGAGAGACCTTGTTGACACTGACAACACTGTGGACCAGGTTAAAAAGCTTGAACAGATTGATATTGAGGAAGTTCATGTGCAGGAAATTCTGGGAAGCGTTAAGATAAATAAGTCCTCAGGGCCAGACCACATATATCCAAGGTTACTACGGGAAGTGAATAACGAGATTGCTGCACCTTTGGCGATGATCTTTGCATCCTCACTCTCCACGGGAGTAGTATTGGCTGATTGGAGGGAGGCGAATGTTGTTCCTCTGTTCAAGATAGGCAAAAGGGAAATCCAAGGGAATCCCTAAGGTTTTGCTGCAGCTCGATAAAACCCTGGTTAGAACACGCTTGGAATATTTTGTCCAGTTTTGGTCGCCTCCTTATAGAAAGGATGTAAATGTTTTAGAGAGGGTGCAGAGGAGATTTACCAGAATGCTGCCCAGATTGGAGGGCTTGTCTTATGGAGAGAGGTTGAGTGAGCTCGGGCTTTTCACACTGGAGAGAAGGAAGAAGAGAGGTGATTTGACAGAGGTGTACAAAGTAATGAGAGGCATAGCTAGAGTAGGTAGCCAGAGACTTTTCCCCAGGGCAGAAATGGCTGTCACAAGGGGTCATAATTTTAAGGTGATTGCAGGAAGGTATAGGGGAGATGTCAGAGATAGGTTCTTTATGCAGAGAGTGGTGAGTGCATGGTAGTAGAGTCAGAGGCATTCAGGACATTTAAGCAACTGCTGGACAAACGCATGGATGGCAGTAAATTGAGGGGTGTGGAGGTTAGGTTGATCTTAGATGAAGTGAAAGTAGGCAAAAGTGAGTACTGCAGATGCTGGAGATTAGAATCAAGATTAGAGTGGTACTGGAAAAGCACAGCAGGTCAGGCAGCATCTGAGGAGCAGGAAAATCAACATTTTGGGCAAAAGCCTGAAATTCCTAATGAAGGGCTTTTGCCCAAAACATCAATTTTCCTGTTCCTCGGATGCTGCCTGACCGGCTATGCTTTTCCAGCACCAATCTAATCTTGACTTTGATCTTAGATTAAGACAAATACTCAGCACAACATCGTGGGCCAAAGGGCCTGTTCTATGTCTGTTTGTCATTTTTATAAATGACCTGGAGGAGGGGCTAGAAGGTTGGATGAGTAAGTTTGCGGATGATATGAAAGTCGGTGGAGTTGTTGACAGTGAGGAAGGATGTGGCAGGTTACAGCGGGATATAGATAAGCTGCAGAGCTGGGCAGAAAGGTGGCAAATGGAGTTCAACGTGGGTAAGTGTGAGGTGATTCACTTTGGTATGAGTAACAAAAAGATGGGGTACTGGGCTAATGGTCGGATACTTGGTAGTGTGGATGAGCAGAGGGATCTTGGTGTCCACGTCTACAGATCTCTGAAAGTTGCCACCCAGGTAAATAGTGCGGTGAAAAAGGCATATGGCGTACTGGCTTTTATTGGTAGAGGAATTGAGTTCCGGAGTCCTGAGGTCATGTTGCAGTTGTATAAGACTCTGGTGCAGCCGCATCTGGAGTATTGTGTGCAGTTTAGGTCGCCATACTATAGGAAGGATGTGGAGGCACTGGAACGGGTGCAGAAGAGGTTTACCAGGATGTTGCCTGGTACGGTAGGAAGATCGTATGAGGAAAGGCTGAGGCACTTGGGGCTGTTTTCATTGGAGAAAAGAAGGTTTAGGGGTGAATTGATCGAGGTGTACATGATGATTAGGGGTTTAGATAGGGTTGACCATGAGAACCTTTTTCCACGTATGGAGTCAGCTATTACAAGGGGGCATAGCTTTAAATTAAGGGGTGGTAGGTATAAGACAGATGTTAGGGGTAGATTCTTTACTCAGCGAGTCGTGAGTTCATGGAATGCCCTGCCAGTAGCAGTGGTGGACTCTCCCTCTTTATGGGCATTTAAACGGGCATTGGATAGGCATATGGAGGATAGTGGGCTAGTATAGGTTAGGTGGGCTTGGATCAGTGCAACATCAAGGGCCAAAAGGCCTGTACTGCGCTGTATTTTTCTATGTTCTATGCTCTACTGTTCTATCTTCTATTTTGAAGACGAGCAGTACTTGGACCCTAGCTATTCACAACATACACTAATGATATTAGGGATAATTTGCTGCAATTATTCAGTGGCTTCGTGAGACCACACCTGGAATACTGTGCATACTTTTCGTCTCCTTATCTGAAGAAAGACGTTTCTATATACAGGGAGTGCAGCAAAAAATTACCAGACTGCTTCCTGAGGTGACAAGACAGAAAAATAAGGCCGGATTGAATCGGTGAGGATTATATTCACTGGCATTCTGAAGAATCGGGAGTTCTCATAGAAAATGATCAAATTCTAACAAGACTAATCAAGGTTGATGCACTAAGTATATTCCCAGAGCTTGGGAATCCAGAACTAGGGGTCACAGTCGAAGAACATCAGGTAGACCACTTAGGATTAAAATGAAGAGCAATTTCTTCACCCAGAGAATGGTGAGCCTGTGGAAGTTGCTGCCACAGAAAGCAGTCGAGATCAAAACATTGTATGATTTCAAGGAGTTGGATATAGCACACAAGGCTAAAGTGATCAAAAGATATAGAGGAACAGGCTATTGAGTTGGATGATCAGCTATGATAAAAATGAATGGTAGAACAAGCTTAAAGATCCAAATGGCAAACGCCTGCTCCTATTTCTGTTTCTTTCATATCATCCCCAGCTTTTCCAATCTCAACACAGATATATCCATAGTTTCAAAATGAACTACATATGTTGCCATCACACCAAAACTCAACTCTCTCCAAAGTCTGGACGTCCATCTATAAGTGCTGTGTCCAGAACTGAGCCCAACGCAGGAACTGAAGTTAACTAGCCATTCATAAAGGCTTAGCATGGCTTCCTTACTTTTGTACCTGTAAACATATCTGTTGTTTTAGACTATGGACCAGAAATAAGAAAAAACACTGCCTTAAACCAAGGGAACTGTATCTGATGACGTTTGTAGCTTTAAAGGCAAGATAATGGAGCACATTGTGAATTGCATTTCCAATGTTACCTTGTTAGAGCAATGAAGGAGAATTCCAGATAAATTAGAACCACCTTTATGCATTCAGGGCAATTCTTCCTGCAGAAGCCTTTCAATTGTTTTTTTTAAAATTGGCATCAGTTGCTGTGAGTTCAGGAGAACTCAGCATCAGAACAACCTCTTGATTGGTTCCTGGGCAGATGGTGACAGCCTTGAGTGTGAACAAAAAGCATAAAAATCTCACCTGCAAAAGGAAAGCAGCCATCTCTTTTCCTCATCCCGCCCTGCCCCCAAAACTCTCCGATTTTGTAAGGAAAAGAAAATCCCCAGTCGCTATTCTCTCTCATTTTTCTCTGTAAGTTGTTACTGTGCAAATCCTTTGTTGAAAGGAAAATGGGAAACACACCCGCAGAGGCTCTGCAAGCAACAAATTCTCAATCAGTGAGTTAAAGACTGAGAATTGGTATACCCACAACAAATGAGCAATTCAGCCGCTCTACATTTTGCCATAGGTTAAAAACAGTTTTATTACAATAAATTGATTTTTTTTTGTTGACAAGAAAAACCTGGTGTGCATATTCTGACAGTAAGGTAGAATTGGACAATTCAGTGATTTAATCAAATTTTTACATAGGTTGGCCACCGGTGGGGTTTCTTTTGCAGAATACTGTATGCAGGAAGTTGTAACATAGTGTATTTATCTATTGCTGAAACGTTGAGTTCCAAAAAAACTTTTTTTACACAGACTTCCCAACCTGACACAATGATTATTGTCCAGAGACCTCCAGGGATTTTTGGTCCAGCAATGACTTCAAAGTTTTGCATTTAGTTTGCATTTTCTTTTTGTTACAAAACACACTGCATTATACTGTACTACATTAACTTGCATCAGCCATGTAATTGTCCATTTTTCTGCTGCAGTACTCCTGAAATCTAGAATTGTCCTCCTCAATGTTGAGTTTCTTTCACAGTTTTGCATTTTCTGTAAATTTCGAAATGATACTCTGTACATTCAAGTACACGTGATTTACACATTCAGTTGGCCTAAAACCAACCCTAGGAGTACCATTAAACATTGTGCTACAATCTGAAAACTAACTGTTCACCACATAATCTCTGCCTCTGTACCCTCATCAATGCTGTCGTCATGCCATCACTGTCCCTTGAATCGCATAGTCCTACATTTTCATACTAGTTTTACATTGTTAAACACTGTAAAATTTAAAATAACAATAATCTGACAAACATATGTGGAACCAATAACATATTTCACTGTACGAGCAAATAACTGTCGGTGCTGAATTCTGTACTGGAAAAAACAAATGCTGGAGATCACAGCAGTTCAGGCATCATCCATGGAGACAGACAGCAAGCTAACATTTTGAGTCTAAATGACTCTTCATCAGAGCTGATGTAAAGTTTGAAGGGGGCAGCATTTATGCTGTAGTTAGGGTTGTGGTTGGAGTCAAAAAGTGTGGCACTGGAAAAGTACAGCAGATCAGGCAGCATCCGAGAAGCAGGAGAATCGACGCTTCAGGCATAAGCTCTTCATCAGGAATGTGGGGGGAGGGAAGGGGTCTGAGAAATAAATAGGACTGTGGTGGTGGGGCTGGGTGTAAGGTAGGTGGGAAGGCAATACATAGGTGCAGGTAGGAGGTGATTAAGATATGTCGGTGGGAGGTGGAACGGATAGATGGGAAGGAAGATGGACAGGTAGGTCAGGTCAAGAGGGTAGCACCGAGTTAGAGGGTTGGATCTGGGATGAGGTAGGAGGAGGGGAGATGAGGAAACTGGTGAAGTCAACATTGATGCAATGTGGTTGCAGGATCCCAAGTCAGAAGATGAGGTGTATTTGGAATGTTGAGTGCTGTGGGAGAAAGGATGCTGAGAGTTCAGATTAAGTGATCGGAATGTGAGAATGGCAGAACAATGGTGTGTCTAACTATCAGAGTGGAAGGAACAGACAGTCCCTTTGGGGTGGGGGAAGAGAGAGAAGTCATGGTGACAGAGAATGTTACAAGTGAAGCTAAACCAAAGGGAAGGAATGGGAATGGGTTCACAATCTGAAGGTGCTGAACAAGTCCAGAAGGTTGTAAAGCACCTCGTCTGATGATCCAATGATGTTCCTCCAGTTTGTGCTGTGAATCACTGGAGCCCTGCAGCTTGCCAAAGAGAGACAATTGGGCATGCGAGCAAGACGCTGAGTTAAAATAACTGGGTACAGGGAGGTCAGGTTCATGTAGTGGCTGACAGTGGACAGTTTATTCCCCCAATGGAGACAGAGAGGTCAGGAAAGAAAATGAAGCGATGGAAACAGATAACGTGAAAGTTATAGCTGGATAGAAATTGGAGACAAAATGAACAAAATTTTCAAGGTCCTGGCAGAAGCATGAAGCGGCACCAAAACAGTTGTCGATGTGCTGAAGATAGAATTGTGGGAGGGGGGCCAGTGTAGGATTTGAACAAGGATTGTCCCCATACCCCATAAAGAGGTAGGCATAACTGGACTCATGCGGATGCTCATAGCCACTCCTTTGACTTGGCTTAGCCAGTCATTTTAGTAGGGCATCTTGCTCGCTTGCCCACATGTCTGTCCTCAGCATGCTGCAGTGCTCCAGTGAATCACAGCGCAAACTGGAGGGACAACATGTTATCTTCAGGCTAGGCACTTTCCAACCTTCTGGACTTAATATTGAGTTCAACACCTTCATGTTGTGCACTCACTCCCAATCCTTCTTTTTCTTTTAACTTTACTTGCTACATTCTCTGTCACCATGTCCTTTCTCCACCCTCACCCCCCAACCCCAGTGGGACTGTCTATTCTTTCAAGTCTGGCATTAGCTCCTCAGATGCTTCCTGATCTGCTGTGCCTTTTCCAGTGCCACACTTTACTGACTCTCACACCATTGTTCTGCCATTCTCAAATTCTGTTCACTTGAAGTGAACTATCAACGTCCTTTCTCCCCCAACTATAGATGCTGTGCTCTCCACACCTCACAACAGCTCTAATGAAGAGTCATCTGGACTTGAAACATTCGCTTGCTCTCTCTCCATGGATGCTGCCTGACCTGCTGTGATCTCCAGCATTTGTTGTTTTCAATGTATTTCACTGGTTGGTTTCTAATCTTAAAGTGGCAACTTTAAATTTTCATTTAAGCTACAGTATTAACTAGGTGCTGGTGCTCACCTCAATCTTTGGCCGATAGCGCACTGATATTTAATTTATATAGCCTTGGACACAGTTAACCCTGCACTCCAGTTAGTTCACTCCGAACATACTTCTGATCCACGTCTCAAGTTGCTCAAAGACCAAGACTGCATTAATTGTGTTGTGGTATTATAGCCACTTTGTCTTTTGATGTGAGGGTCTTATCTGGGACATGGAACATGTTGCAGCAGGAGCACACCGTGGCATAGATATCTCAATGGGTGAAGCATGAAGAAATCACGTCATAAGCTCTCTTTCATCACTCCCGGGCACAACTTAGCTTGATACTGGAGGAAAAACAAGCTTGGTTGGAAGTAAGTTAAAAGTGAAAGAGTATGAACAGAAAAGTTCAGTGATTCAGTACACTAGAAGATGATGTCATCAATTATGCTGATGTTCCTGCAAAACTCACTCAGAATAGGCAGTAATGGGACATCACTTTTGTGTGGCTTGGGCAGCCCATTTGTACTTGGTCATTGTGAATTGCATCCAGGCATTGTGTCTTTTTTGAATTAAAAAAAAGATGAGTTTGTTGGTGCATTCTCCATGGCAATGCCAATCAGAGTCAACTTGCCAACCTGCTTTTCCCCTTTAAATTTTGCATTCTTGCATCTTCCCTGATAAAAGTAAAGATGAGTAGCTTTGATAGTATGTATGTTTGATCAGTAATACTCAAGTTCTGTGTTATAAATTACAGGAATGAATTTGACGCACCAAACTCAAACAACCTGTTTTTGGATGATGTGGTAATGTGGGATGATGAGGTATAAAATTCATAAAAAACATACTTTAACAGTGGAATGAACATCCAGCAGGGTGTAAAACAAGGTGCCAATAATGGTTTTGTACTCCTGCAAATAGTAAATTTCACATTCCAATTTCTGAGGTCATAGCGGTCTCAGCCAGAGTGAGGTTTGATCACTGCTCTGTTGGCTCTAGTGGCTCTAGTCACAGCAGGAAGCTATAAGTTATAGATAGCCTTACCGCGCTTGGCTTAGCATAACTGCACTCATGCATGATCACTATCCAAGGGTTTCTGCTGGATAGAAACTGAGTCTTACTATCATGCCCTTGATAACGAGAAAGTCATTCTACGCGGTCTCACACAAGCAACAGCCAGAAGATAAAAGTGTGCATGCTAACATATGCCATGCAAGGACCGGTGTTAAGGAAGCTTGTCAGAAATGGCAGGAGAGTCACATATGATTTCAGTGCAGACTGGCTAAATGGAACTTTCATACAAACATAAATACATTTCTTATGTGTGAAAATTGGAAATCATCAATAAGATAGTATAGTGCTTGTAACAAGGTCAGTGAGGAAGACCTCATGGAATCTGAGTTCCCTGGCTGGGGCAGTTATCCTGGTCCAATCAGGAGCCCTGGCTGATTGGAAACAGGAGTGTCAGACATTCTGTTCACTCTGAGAGCTGGCTTTGAGGCAGTTGGACCAGTGTCAAGGATTCTCCATGTGTAAATAAAGGGTGACTTGATGACAGGATACTGGCCTCTGTGGAATTAGTTAGGAAACATTGACAAAGCTGGTTGATCTTGGTCATGTAATAGACAACACTGTCCCCTCTGGTTGCACTGCAATATGAAGTGAGTAAGAAGGAAAGATTTTGACTGACTGACAATGTCACTGCATGACCCAATAATTGTTTTGGTTTATTCGCATGACATGAATGTCAGTGAGCAGGTTGTGTTCACTGTCTCTCCTGGGCTCACTGTGCCAAGGAAGAACCCCAGTGGCTGTAATTAGAGTGCAAATCAGAGGGAGTTTGGGATTGCAGGAGAGGGAAATCTCTTGGACATAATTGTTGCTATCTGCGCTGGCTGAGATAATTTTTTTGAGGACATGATGAGTATTCATCTTTGTATTTCTGACCTAGAAAAAAATCAAAAACTTTTGCAAACATTTGAACGAGCAGGAATAGGCCACGCAGACCCTTGGGTACGCTCTGCATGTCAATAAGGTGATCACTGATTTGATTATTCAATATTCCCACCTACTCACTCCCTTATTTAACAATAATCAATCTACCTTTGCCTCAAAAATATTCAGATACTGCTTCTGCCCCCATTTCAGGAAGTGAGTTCCAAATACTCAAGACGTTCTGAGAAAATAAATTTTGCTTATCCTCAGTTATATTTCACCCATTCTTCTAATCAACCTGTTCAGAGATGCGATTCAATACCTCCAGAGTAGGAGGAACTGGTACCCAGATCTCTCAGTCTAGGGCCATGACTGTGCCACAAGAGGGCCCCTTGGTTTTAAATGGGTGACATATAATTGTGATGAGAGATCTTTAGATCAGACATAAGTTCAGATGAGTGAATGGAAGTCAAGTTCTCAGTCTGAGTAAAGTTCAGCTTTCAGATTTCAGATCTTACTCAGTTTCCCAGAAGATATATGGGGAAAGATCTGTGTAGCATGTCCTGCTGTCAGGTTTTGTCTTCTTCAGCAGGCAAAGCCTTTCTTTTTGCTGCCATCATTTTGGAGCTTTGTTCCAGGTCAAATGAGCTGGTTCTTCGAATGGTGGGTCTGCAGAGAGACTGGATTGGTTCGGATTAGATTCACAGGAACTTAGAATAATCAAGGGGGAATACCATAGAAGCCGAGCAAAGTCTAACAGGCCGAGACTGGAAACATCCTTTCTGCACTTACCGTATGACTGGAGACTCTAAAATCGGGAGTCACGTTTAACGATATGGGGTGGGGTTGAGATAAGGAGAAATTTCTTAAGAGTGCTAAGCCTGTGGAATTTTCTGCTACAGAAAGTTGTGCAGGTCAAAACATTGAATGTTTTCAGCAAGTAGTTAAAAAGAGGGTGAGGCTAAAAGGACCAACTATATGGGGAGAAAGCAGGTACAGGATTCTCAGTTCGATAATCAGGCGTTATCACAATGAATAACAGAGCAGGCTCGAAGAGCCAAAAGTCTACTCCTGCACCTACTTTCGGTGTTTCTACGTCTCTTTCAATTGACACGCTTAGATATTGTCAAAGACACCGAATTAACCATGCAAACGAACACAAAATGAAGAACCGTCGGTCCGTAAAACGTGACGAATGTTTCGTAAAATTGTCGGATTAACTCCTCCAAATTGACCTGTCGCTTAATCTACTGCCCAGAGCTATACTTATCACGAAGGCTTCAGACATCATTTGTTTTATGTAAAACAATAATAACAATTGCTAATGAAAAGTGCTTTACAAAAATTCAAGGAATGGCAATGGTACACACTCGAAAAACCACTCACTAACTATCCGGACGATTACCCAAAAAAATCCCCCTTTTTCACCCAAGCCAGCACTGAAACCTGACATACAGGATAGAAGGTGAGTAGTGAACATGAGCTATTACATGAAAGATAGAAAGAGAGAAAGATCGTAAACTGCATGGCTGAACTCAGTATTTGAATCTCACGACAGCACTAAACCCCATCTGAGCACTCTACGACATTGTGGTGATCCTGAATTAGATTAGATTACTTACAATGTGGAAACAGGCCCTTCGGGCCAACAAGTCCACACCGCCCCGCCGAAGCGCAACCCACCCAGTTTACCTAACACCCAGTTTACCTAACACTACGGGCAATTTAGCATGGCCAATTCACCTGACCTGCACATCTTTGGACTGTGGGAGGAAACTGGAGCACCCGGAGGAAACCCACGCAGACACGGGGAGAACGTGCAAACTCCACACAGTTAGTCACCTGAGGCGGGAATTGAACCCGGATCTCTGGCGCTGTGAGGCAGCAGTGCTAACCACTGTGCCACCATGCCGCCCACTGGTTGGGTGGTTCAACTGGACACTCAAGATATAGTTCCTCCCTGAAAATGTTCTTCCAGTTTGACGTTTAATGCCCCAGTCACACTTCTCTGTTTTTTGCTTCAAGTCGTGTCCCTGTGGTTCCCTACCAAGTGAGCACTCGCGATGTGTCTACATTTCGGGCTAAATCCTTTCTCGGACCTCACTGCTCAAACTTTAACCATCGACTAAACACACAGAGCTGAAAGGTTTGGTTTTGCAACTCCGCCCCCTCGGCTTTCCCTTGACTTTGCAACGTTTAATAACTCATTGTTTTTGCACATGTTCTGAGGTCATAGTGTTAAACTTCTCGTTCGCTTCGGTTGGCTTTTTGTAACGTGGGGTGACCAATCGGCAGCTATTCCTGATTCATTCTGATTCCTGCTCTCCCATGGTCGATTCCCCAGCAACTGGGGACACTAGACTGAATCGTGAACCTTACACAGAATCCCAGGCTTTTGTGGTAAGATTTTAAAATTAAATGTTACGAGTTAGTTCTGGAAGCAAAGTTCAAAAATACAGATGGGTTTTAATAACATGTATTGAGAAAGCAACTTTAGCTTAAAAGTGTCGCGAGGTAACTTTCAGCACATGGGTCCCAGCTCATCAAGACCAGATTTGTCCAGCAATTAAAGCCTTAAAACCATCTCTTAAAAGCTTTGGCTTACATACTTTCACATTTTACAAACAGTATGTGAACCACAACATACTTCAAGTTTTGACTGTTCAGTTCCAAGAAGTAACATGGGAAGCCTTCAGTGCCCTTGGAAAATTCTCCAAAACTACCCATCTCTTCCAGCTGTCCTCAATTGTGTTTTATTTTAGGGCTTTGTATTTCAAACACGAGATATCCACTGAATTACTAGCTTGTTCACCTGTAGCAATGACAAAGTCAATTCCTGGGTTCAGAAAATTATTTTTGAAGGGACTGCCCCTGAGGAATACTAATTTAAATTGTTGAATGGTCATCTGCATTTGAAAGTTCGTACAGAGGTCCAAAGTATAATGTGTGGTCCCAATTTGTCCAGTGTCAAGTCAGATTCCCCAAATATACTCAACACACTGAAGCATTTTCACTCCATGAACTGGAAGGAATTACATGGTCATTCATGTGCTCCGTAAGACTACAGTTATTCCTTCAGAAAATAAAACATTCTTCAAGAAAAAGGGAACTATATTCAATATTGCTGCCTGAAAACCCCTTTGAAAATATTTCCTTTTAAATCGAAGTTATCAGTTCTGTCCAACTGACTGGTACGCGAAGCATTTCACAATGTATCCTTGAGGGTGCACAGTGATTTTCTGGGTAATTGTCTTGTAACAAAGCAATTCACATCAATTTCATGATGGAGGTCTGAAAGCCAATGTAGGGTTTTAATTCTATTCCTGTGATGATCTTTCTGAATAGTTATGACATTTATATGTCACAGCTCATCCATGGGCTTTTTGACTGCATGGAGATTTGACAGTTTGACTCGATACCTTCTGCTATCGACTTCTTTGGGTGCACCAGTGTTTATTTCACATTTGAAATATTGATCAACATGTTTTCAATCTCCAAGCAAATACATTACTTTCGAGTTTAATTGAACAACTGAGTTGGTGGAAGTCATGTTCGATTGTTTTGAACAAGAAAGAAAGAATGCATAGATAATAAGAGTTAAATTCCACTTATTTTCCACAGCAACTTGTTAGCTCCTTAGTTTTGCAGTGACTCATGGAGGACAGTGCAGAATAATGAAGATTTGGGAGATAATTAAAAGGACTGATTGGAGACTTTCTCAGCTAGTTCAAAACTTCAGTCCAAAATTAATTACACAGGAATCCACTTCTCCAACTCAGTTTACCAATGCAGATTTTCTTATATTAGCCACAACACGCTTATCATTTTAATTCTCATGATGAGAAAATCCTGACAATCTGTGTGTTTGATGTGTAGATCACTAATACAGCAGTTTTAATAATAACGACTGCCAGAAAACAAACTTTATAACCCTTATGGGTTGTCTTATTAGAAAAGAAAATCCAGAAAACAATATTCCACCATTCCTGCCATTTTGGATCTACACCAACTCAGGATTGAGCAAACACACAGAACCTAAGCCAAGTAGTTTGGCCTTGTTTCCATGACAGCACGGGGAACAGTGACAAACTTAATTGGATGAATGCCAGAACAGTGACTATGTGCTTGAAGGTGGAAGAAGCTATGTTATCATGGAAGATTCTGTGTTTCAGAGAAATGATTTTGGTGACAGCCAAGCTGAATCCACTCATCTAGCAAGATATAAATAATGCATCTATCTCATGTGCATGTTTGTCATTGGCATTCCAATGTTAACATGAATACTCACAAGTCTTTAAGCAATAAAATGAAAGACTAAGAGAAAAATATGTACGCTTTAAGGTATTCTGAGATTGTTAATTTGACGTGCTCTTTGTAAATGGAGAAACTACAACTGTACGATTTAATTGCTGAAATGTTTAAAAAAAGCGACAGTCATCAAATTGGATTTATAGTCGTAGCCATCATTTTGAAAAGCTTCTCTTCTAAATCATACAAATATACTCGTATCCTTTGTGTTTCTATACTGAATACAATTTGGGAAGATATTCCACTTTCTGGTGAAGGAAAATTTGAGTTCTAGTTTATCAATAAGATAAAAAGCAAAGCTACAGTTGATAGCTGCCTAAAGAATTTGACTTTAACATTAGAAATATATACACTTGGCAGACATCTGTTGACAAGAAAAAGTGAAGCTTTGTTGTCAAAAATATTCTTATAATCACTCAAAACCTCCAGAATACTGCATGCTGAATCTCTGGCACTGCCAGTTTCATCATGTATATTCCATAATAACTTCTTCAGAACATTTCTGCTGCTATTTTCCAAACAGATTCTTAATATAGAAATAATCCAAGGATAATGGTCATGATATTATGGTATTTGATCATGTCACATATTTACAAAAAGGAACATTTCACATTGTATTGCAAGACCGATTCTCAAACAATATTACAGTGTTCCTGAGAAGTAAAACACTGCCTTTGCCTTGTTATTATTTGGTACTCTGATCTCAGCTTTCTTATGAAAGTGAACCTGTCTCTTTCCTCCAATGCTTTAGCCACATACAAACACAGGGACAGAAGTTGACCATTTAGCTCCTACGTATGTTCCACTAGTCATTGAAAGGACTTAGCTGTGACATAACTCATATATGTGTTTTTTTTTCCCCCATATCACAACCACCTCTGGCGAACAAAAATCCATTAGGTGCAGATTTCACCTGACCTATTACCTACAACTGTTGTCATAAACTGGCTGTGTATTGATAAGATATAGCTCAAAATATTTTGATATTTACAATGACTGTTAGTCTCCATGAATTTGCGGTCATGAGATTTGGATGCATATTCAAATATATAATCGATCTGCAAGGGGGAAACTGATATCACCACAGCCTATCTTAAAAATTAGTCAATAATATTGAGAAATTGTGTTTTAAATTGCATAAAAATATAAACATAATAAGATATCTTAATATATTCAGCATATGACCACAGAGTGCAAGGCTTTCACTTCTGCAGATTAATTTAATGGCAGTCCTCATGATTAACTGTTTACCTGAAACTGGCCACAAAATATCAACAGTTTACCAGAGTATTAACACAATCAATTGACTGACCACTCCAATTTAATATCAGGAGATTTGGTGGAGGGGTATGATTCTTCCTTTGAGGATGTGTTGGCCAGTTGCATGTGGTAAATTCACATCCCAGACAAAACCTTGTTTAAGGACAGGGTTGCCACACAGGGAGTGCACGAGAGATACATTAGACAGTGCAGACGGCAAAAGAGGAGAGATTTGTTCTATTAGACCTATATTCACCAGAGTCTAGAAGGATGAGATGAGATTTGACTGAAACAGAGAAAATTCAAACTGGGTTGGTCAGACGAGATGCTGACAAGATGCTTTTCCCTGGTTGATGAATGGAGAACTGGGGAACAGTCTCAGGGTGTGGGGTAGATCATTTAGAACTGAGATGAGGGAACATTTCTTCACCTAAAAGGCAGTAAACTTGTGAAATTCTCCACAACCAACATCTGTAGAGGCCAAATCACAAATATATTCATGAAAAGGATCAATTTTCTTTTAAATTTTAAAGGCATGGAGGGGTATAGGAAGAAAGGAGGAATATGGCATTGAGTAGAGGATCAGACATGACCATAGTGAATGATGTAGTAGGCTCAAAGGGCCAAGTGCTTCCAGTTTCTATGCATCTATACTTCTGTGCACCAGAAACAACAAATTTGCTGTTTTCTAAAACTCACCTAAACTTTTAAATTATGTGATAAGTATTTTCAATTAATTAGATCAGTCCTAATTAGTGATTCAAATAAATTTTAAGCTCATCATAGATGTTCCTTCCTTTTGATATGAGATTGAAGTTTCAAGATAAAACCAGCTGTTGTTATTTTGGTGGCCACATCAACACAAAGCACAACCTGTGCACCACCTCGAGACTCAAAGGAACACAGGATTATAAGCATGACAACACTGGAATGCTTTCATGCTGCCTCTCGCCTTTCTCCTCCCTCCTTCTCAACATGTGCACGTGGCACAGGTAGCCACTGCAACCTGATTTTCTGGATCTTGTATTTTCAAGGTATGAAAAGCAAAGAGAGATTTTTGCAAATTAAACAAGGAGGGAAATATGATGCTGACTTAAGCAGAGATCAACTCGTTTTCCTTTGAACCTTCAAAGTAGCAAAACGTCCCAAGGTGCCCCACAGTGGAGTAGAGGAAGAGATATGAAGAAGGATAAGTTTGGTCAAAGAGGTAACCCCCACGAGGAGAGAAAGTGATATGAGGAAGGATAAATTTGGTTTAATAGGATATTTTAATTGTATCTTAAAATGGAGAAATAGAGAGGTGGTCAGGTTTAGGATGAAGACATCAGAACTTGGGTATAAAGGCAGCCTAAGATGCACCGACCAACGACAGGTGATAGAAGTAGAGGCACTGGAAGAAACGGAATTGAAGGAACAGAGAGATCTTGGTGACTTGCAAGGCTGAGGTGGTTGCAGAGGCAGGAAGGCCTGGCAGGAGTTGAATGTGGAGATGAAAATTTTCTATTTGTCACTTTGTCAGACTCGAAGCCAGCATGAAGATGTCACCAATGACAAGGATGACAATAAACATGATGTGGCACAAGTTAGGATGAAAGGAACTGAGTTTGGACAAGTGATGTTAAAGGAAGGTAGAAGATGGGAGGCCACTCAGAAAAGTATTGGAATAATGGAATCTGGAGATGTCAATGGCATTGATATGGGGTTTTCATAGATCAGACCATAAAACCATAAGGCATATGAGCAAACATTAGGCTATTCAGTCCATTGAGTTCTGCTCTGCCATTCAATCACGGTTGATAAGTTTCTCAAGCATTCTCCTGCTTTATCCCTGTAACCCTTGATACTCAAGAGACTATCTGTCTCAGTCTTAAATATACTGAATGACCTGGTCTTCACTGTCTTCTGTGGCAATAAATTCCTTGGATTTACCACTCTCTGGATGCACAAGTTTCTCCTTACTTCCGTTCTAAAAGGTCTTCCCTTCACTTAAATTCTGTCCCCTCAGGTCGTCGTCTCTCCTACCAATGGAAACATCTTCCCAATATCAACTTGGTCTAGGTCATTCAGTGTTCTGTATGTGTCAATTAGATCCCCCCTCATCCTTTGCAACTCGATTGAGTATAATCGCAGAGTTCTCAAACATTGATCATATGTGAAGCTTTTCATTTCTGGAACCATTCTTGTGAACCTCCTCTGAACATGATCCAGGGCCAGTCCATCCTTCCTGAGATATGGGGCCCAAAACAGCACACAATATTCCAAATGTGGCCTGACCAGAGTCTTATAGATATATCAGGAAAAAAAGAATGACTAGAGGAACATGAGGGCCAATCAAAGGTATGAATGGGAAGTTGTGTGTGGAGTCCAAGGAGATAGAAGAAGCGCTAAATGAATACTTTTCCTCAGTATTCATGCTGGAAAAAGACAATGCTGTCGAGGAGAACAGACTACTAGATTAGCCAGGATTGTTCGCAATTCTGGAGAGTATGAAAACAGATAAGTCACCTGGGCTGGATGAGATGTATCCTAGGATTCTCTGGTAAGTTAGAGAAGAGATTGCAGAGCCTTTGGCTTTAATCTTTATGTCATCATTGTCTACAGGAATAGTGCCAGAAGACTGGAGGATAGCAAATGTTGTTCCCTTGTTCAAGAAAGGGAGTAGAGACAACCCTGGTAATTATAGACCTGTGAGCCTTTGACGAGCTCAAAGACGACACAGGGTATTGGTTGATGGGAAGTGTTCATCCTGGAGTTCAGTTATCAGTGGTTTACCATAAGGATCTGTTCTGGGGCCACTGGTGTTTGTCATTTTTAAAAATTACCTAGATAAGGCCGTAGAAGGATGGGTTAGTAAATTTGTGGATGACACGGAGGCCAGTGGAGTTGTGGGTAATGCTGAAGGATGTTGCAGGTTACAGAGGGACATAGATAAGCTGCAGAGCTGGGCGGAGAGGTGGGCAAATGGAGTTTAATGTGGAAAAATGTCAGGTGATTCACTTTGGAAGGAGTAATAGGAATACAGAGTACTGGGCTAATGGTAAGATTCTTGGTAGTGTAGAAGAGCAGAGAGATCTCGGTGTCCATGTGCATACATCCCTGAAAGTTGCCATCCAAGTTGGTAGGGTTGTTAAAAAAGTGTATGGTGTGTTAGCTTTTATTGGTGGAGGGATTGAGTTTGAGCCATAACGTCATGCTACAGCTGTGCAAAACTGTGGTGCGGCCGCACTTGGAGTATTGCATACAATTCTGGTCTCCGCATTATCGGAAGGATGTGGAAGCTTTGGAAAGGGTGCAGAGAAGATTTCCGAGGATGTTGCCTGGTATGGAGGGAAGGGCTTATGTTGAGGGACTTGAGGCTGTTTTCATCAGAGAGAAGAAGGGAAGGTCTTAGGAGGAAAGGTTGAGAGACTGGAGGCTGTTTTCGTAAGAGGGAAGAAGGTTGTAAGGTGACTTATTTGAGACCTATAAGATAATCAGAGGATTAGACTGGGTGGACAGTGAGAACCTTTTTCCTCAGATGGTGATGGTTAGTGTGAGGAGACATAGCAAAAAATTGAGGAATGATAGATATAAGACAGATGTCACAGCTTTACTCATTGAATGCTAGGGACGTGGAATGCCCTGCCCGCAACAGAAATAGACTCACCAACTTAAAGGGCATTTAAATGGTCATTGGATAAAGATATGGATGAAAATGGAATAGTGTAGGTTAAATAGGCTTCAGATTGGCTCCACAGGTTGACGCACCATCGAAGACCGAAGGGCCTGAACTGCGCTGTAATGTTCTATGTTTTATGTTATAGGGCATCAGGAGTACATCCCTGCTTTTATATTCAAGTCCTCACAAAATAAATGCCATAATTGCATTTTCCTTCCGAACGACTGACTCACTTGCAAGTTTGCCTTGAGAGAATTCTGGACTAAAATCCCCAAGTCTCTTTGCATTTCAGACTTCTGCATTTTCTCCCCATTTAGAAAATAGTCTCTGCCTCTATCCTTCCTACTAAAGCACATGACCTCACACTTACCCACATTGTACTCCATCTGCCATTTCTTTGCCCACTCTCCTAACCTGTCCAAATCCTTCTGCAGCCTCCTCACCGCCTCAATGCTGCCTGGCACTTTACCTATACTTGTATTGTCTGCAAACTTAATCAGAATACCCTCAGTTCCTTCATCGAGATCATTAATGTATAAAGTGAAAAGTTGCGATACCAATACTGAGCCTTGGAGAGCACGACTTGTCACTGGCTGCCATCCTGAGAAGGACCCTTCTAGCCCCTCTGTCTGCTTTTTGCCAGTCAAGCTTCTATCCATGCTCGCATCTTGCCGCTGACAGCATGGGCATTTATCTTTTTCAGACAAAGGCCGGGTGGAGTTGAGTCATATTACAGAGTTGGAAATGAGCAGGCTAAATAATACAAATAAACTTGGCTAATGGAAATGATTGAAATTAAACTCATGGTCAGAGAGAACATTGAGGTTTTGAACAGTTTAGTTCAGACTCTCCAGAGAGGTGAGTGCAGTATGTGGCCAGAGAGCAGAGGGCAGGACAAAAGACAATTACACAAACTACCTAAATTGTACATCAATATCAGGCAGTATTAGAGATCAGAGATCAATGTAAGATAGAACTTAAAGTTGGTCGTGGCACAATAAGGAATTAAAGGATACAGGGAGAGTGCAGCTAAGTGGCGTTAAAATGCCCATCAGCCATGATTGAATGGCGGAGTGGACTCGATTCCTATTTCTTATGGTCTTAATTTGGACCAAACTGAAATACATGAGTAGGTATAGGAACCAGCATCTTTGTAGCTGGAAGAGTCGCCATGTTCCAATATTCTGGTGTAAACAGAGGTAAGACAATAGGGAAGCAGTTCTAGATGAGTTATCTCAAGCTTTGCTTGGATGGACTGGTAACTGAAACAGATTGTAACCGGGTAGCCAAAATAAAATTTTCTATTTTATTCACCCTACCTGGCTCAGGAGGCTGAGCTGCCAAACAACTGCCTGGAGTGAGAAGCTAAATTAAAAAGGTAAAACTAAAGTTTGATAAATCCCCTAATTACAAGGGAATCCACATCCTAACCTCCAAAAAAGATGAGAAATGCAAATGCAATGCTAAAAGACCGGTGTAGCAATAAGAACTGCCATTTTAAAAGATTCTGGCATGTGCAGTCATCATCCTTGGGACAGGTGACATCTGTCTGCAGTGGGGCCAGGATAATCATAGAAACTATTAATTGGGTTGGAGAAAGGATATTAAAATGAAAAAGTGGAGAGGGCTTCTGGGAGCAAGTAAAGATGATAGCCTGATGGAAAAGAAGTAATGAAACAAAGTCAGACTATACAAAGTGATTCTGATAAATCAGAGGAAAGAAGATCCTGGGAACAATAATTAAAGTACCTTCCACATAGTTTAAAAAATGCAAATTAAGAAAAAATGGGATAAATCAAAGAGTACAAGCAAAACAACATGAGGGCAAGGTTAGGATTAACACTGTTGAGACCTCTGCTCAATGCATACAGCACAAGGAATAAATTAAGAGAATTTCATCCTAATGGCGACGATGTGGTAACAAATACCAAGATCAGGATCTAATTCATGTGCACGTGTAATGGTGGTGGTGGTGGGGGCACGTGGTGAATATTCCAGGCGATAACATATTTCAAAAGAACATCAAAATTGGGAAAGGATGGGGTGGAGGCCTTGGAATTAAGGAACAATCAAGGGTGCAAGACTTGGATGTAAGTTTCTGGACATTTTCTGGTGGTAGTGACAGTGAAGATGATTGGGTGAAGCAAAGTAGCACAAGTTGCAAAGCCACTAAGCTTACTAAGTGTTTTCAGGAAACATTCACAGAGCTGAGGGTTTTTAAAAGCGAGTAACAAGATGGAGACCTAAATATGAGGCCATAATTCATTGAAAGCTTGGTTGTCCAGGGATATCCTGTGAACAGTTCTCAAAATATGGTGAAATGGAATTACAAAAGAAAATTACAACCAAGGTTTTAAACGCAAAGCAGACTGACTTTCAAGGAATTAGATTTCAATGGAGCCTGTTAAGGAGTATATGTCAATACGGAGTTATTCCACAACTTTTGTTTAGCAGAAAACCAAAACAAAATCCAAAAAGCAAAACCCTACTTATGTTGTCAGGCAGAAGCAGAGATACCTCACAAGTAAGGTAAGAGACAAAGCAACGTTTGACACAAAGGGAGAAGAAAGTAGGAAAAGCTACATCAAGGGTAAGATTTTTTATCAACAAAGGAAACAAAATGTGGGCACATGTAGATGCAGGATACTGTAACTGACAAAAAGGAACTGCCAACTTTTTAAAATGAGCACTTTTGTTTCTTTCTGTTTGGGTTCAATGTAATGCAAGCAAACTATGCCCAACTTGGAACCAGATTTCAACAACAGTTATCCTGCCATAGCCATGAATATGAAATTCTCTGACTGTAACCTTTGTGTGGTGTACATTGTGCAGAACACTTTCTTTAGTTCAAAGCCACGAGATCATCACACCCCATCACCAATGCTCAGGCTGCCTGTCTGGCCTCATGTTATTCTGCTCAAATTCTTTGACTTACCACACATTTTCTTAAAATACATGTATTTATTTGTAAGTCAGGTATTGTAATTATTACTTCCAAGATTATTTTTTTCTCCACAGTGATTTTGGGTTGCATGCCTTTGATTTCACCTCTTCTTTTCCTTTCGACTGCAAGCTTCTTGCTTCCGAAAAAAATAAATTAATATAACTAACTTATTGGGCTCAATGTAATTTTCAAAAATGCTTGAATCTGATGACATCTTCCTGAACTGAAGCATTAACCCTATTTTCTGCTCTCTTATCTGCTAATTTTTTCCAGCATTTTCTGTTTTTATTTCATATTTTACAGGCAGTTGACATCTAAATCCAGCAGTAGCTCACAGGAGAATTAAATCACCAAGCATGATTGGAAAGTTATTCATTCTTGTGACCCTGCAGTAACATAACAAGATTAAAATTAAAAAGCAAACCCCTGTCCACACTTGCAGTTTCAACACTGGAATGTAAATGTAATTCATTTCTGGAAATCTGTTTTGCAGCCTCCATGTTTGGAAACAACTCTTTTAAAAATTGTTTCATAAATGTTTGCAAGAAATTACTGCCCTCTACCTGAGATAAGTTTGTTGGCAGTGGTGACACAGGGATCCTGTTGCCTTCTGACTTATGCTCTTCTACATCTTGGAACAGTCTTCCAGCTTTGCTACCAACCGAATTTACTAACTGGGAAAGTAATGCCACAATAAGGGCCTCATCACACAGCAGTAAGTATTCATTCTATGATGGGCAACAAACTTGCCACATGTGATACCTGAACTCAATTCTGTCTGGGTTGCTTGCAGACTGCCAAGACAAGCACAGAAAGGAGAGCTCCTGAGAGCAACACCCCTGTCCTTAATACAAAGTTCCTCCCACATCCTCTCTGATCAGCACTTTCATCACTCACTTTTGACCCGAGTCTCCTGATAATCCAGATGCTGCAGAGCTCTGGAAAGCTGTTGGCTTCTGATATGTTGGCAGCTCTCAGTAAGTGCAGGATTTCCACCTCTGGGGCTTGCTGACCTTGAACAAGGCCCATCATATTTTAATAAATTGTTTGCATCCCTGGTTCAGCTAAAAAATCCTTTCTCATTCCTAACTGCCCAGAAGACAGTTAAGAATCAATCACATCAGGACTGGAATCACTTGCAGGCCAGGTCAGATGAGGATATTAGGGAAGCAGATGGGTATTTCCTGGCAAGAAACAATCTTAATTCCAGATTTTTTACCTAATTAACCTGGGTCCCTAGAACATGACGACGTTCACTGGACTATCAGTCACTTGAAAATGTCTCTAGGCCATCGCCTCACCAATGGCAGGTACAGCAGTCTGCACAGTGAAGTGCCTGATTCTCAAAAGCTCCAAGTGTGAGACTTTTGCCAGCTTTTCAGCTGGTAAACCTGGATCCTGTCACCTCCAAATATCACCCATTTTATAAATGTTCATTCTGTGCATGAAACAAATATTTGTGTTTGACAAATTGTATTCTGAGAGTACTGTGGGACCTTGAACAGATGGGACAGGGGCTGAGGAGTGGCAACTGGAGTTAGGTTTCGGTAAATGTTAGGTGCTGCATTTTGGAAAGGCAAATCAGGGCAGAACTTATACACTTAATGGTGAGTCCTGGGGAGTGCGGGTTCATGGTTCCTTGAAAGTGGAGTCCCAGGTAGACAGGAGAGTAAAGAGGGATATTGGCCAAATGCTGGCAAATGGGATTTGATTAATTTAGGTTCTTTGGTCAGCTTGGAAGAGTTGGACCGAAGGGTCTGTTTCCATGCTGTGAAGCTCTATGACTGTAAATGTACTTCTTAATGTGTTTTTAACCATTCCTGTTTACCCAAAGCATTTTAAAGTTAAGCAAGAGATGGTGGGAGTGAATTTACAGACTGGCAGACTGGCGAAAGACAGCGAGTTTGTTTCCCTGAAGGATACTAACGGACTAATAGGAAAGTGACAACAATTTGGTGCTTGCCAACAAATGACCAATTGAATATGTAATTGATTAATTATTCTTACTGAGATTTGAACTCACTTTTCAGTTTACAAGTCCAATCAGATTCGATTCCCTACAGTTTGGGAACAGGCCTTTCAGCCCAAAAAGTCCACACCGACTCTCTGAAGAGTAACCCGTCCGGACCCATTCCCCTACCCTATATTTACCCCTGACTAATGCACCTAACATTATGGACAGTTTAGCATGGCCAATTCACCTGACCTGCACATCTTTGCACTGTGGGAGGAAACCCACGCAGACACAGGGAGAACGTGCAAACTCCACACAGTCACCCAAGGTGGGAATCAAACCCGGGTCCCTGGCACTGGGAGGCAGCAGTGCTAACTACTGAGCCAACCTGCCGCCCCATATCATGGTGCAGTGGTCATATGCCTTCTTCAGAAACTGGAGGCCGAGGTTCAGGTCCCACCTGAACAGGACAGGTTCACATGAAAATGTCTCAAGGTCCAATTCCAGAACCAACAAGCTACTCACAATATTCTGTTGTACCAACAAGGAAGAAAGAAAGGTAACTCTGCATTCAAACAAGGAATTCAAATTCCAACATCCTCCATTGTCGATTTGAACCTGGGTCCCCAGAATGTAATGTGAAAAATGGTACAATTACATAAGATTATTAAAAGAAATGCCTTCAACAAACCACTAAAGGCTGTTAACATTCTTTCCTTGACCACGATTTAAGCAGTTCAGAGTCAGCCATTTCCACTTTCCTTTCCGAGAAGTGAAAAGAACTGAAAAATAAAATTAATAACCTGACATTTATTCTACATCTACCGATACTTTTTTGTTTATTATTATTTGACCACAAACATGATGCTCTCCTTCT